>NC_011669.1:41604-319050 GCF_000150955.2 Phaeodactylum tricornutum CCAP 1055/1 | reverse complement strand
ATCCGGAATAAAAGTAAATTCGATCTTCTTCGATGAATCTATTTGAAAACTGCTTCCGCCTCGGCGTTGTTTTTCAGTACAGGTGCTGGCAGTCGCTGGCCTCTACTAGTAATCCTTTCATCCAAGTTACAGTCAAGCAATTCTGCTGATTGTAGAGCAAGCCGTAGGTAGATACATCTGGACGCTTACTATTGTCCGCCGCAAAATAAATTCAAACCGAGTTTGAAATTAAAAACCAAATACTTACTGATCACATATTTATCTGAAAATGTGCCTCTCATTTTTTTCGACGACAATAGACTCCTTTTGAAACTCTTCGAATCGACGAGCTTGATATCTTCTTAAAAGCAGATGCTAAAGCGGAATGATTGGGCATTTCATCGCCGCAAGAATTCCAGGAACAGATTTGTTAGCCTTCTTCGAATCTCTTCTAATTGAAGGGAAACTTGACAGTGAATTGAAACACAATCATGTAGTACACTTCACTTTCATAACATACAAAGTGAATACCCAAAAATGACGAAAAGAGAAGGAAAAGACCTTAAGGTTGTCGCTCAGGCTGCTGTCGATGAGCCCCCCAGCAAACAGCGAAAGACGGGATGGGAAAACTACGAACTAAACTGCAACAGTCTTTTGAATACAAGGGAAGCAGACATGCACTTTGCAGCACTCGTCAACGCTCCCGTAACAGTCCTTGAAGGTGTTGGTCAGTATGCAGGCTTGATTCTCAAGGCAATGGGGTGTGAAACTATCAAGGCCCTGGCAGAATACAAGTATTTCCATTTGGCCAGGGCTCTGACGGTTCTGTCTGAAAGAGAACAGCCTGGCCAACGTTCTCCGACAAGCACGATGAACATTGACAAGGCTGTCGTGAAAGGATACGAGCACAAATCATTTCGCGATATTGTTGAAGCACCGATCCATGCCTTGCAAGGTTTAAGCCCAGAGGCTGTCAATTCATTTTCTGCGATGGGTATGGAAACGGTTGGTGATCTGGCTGCGTTTTCGTTTTGCAAACGGGCGGAAGCAATTGTCCAAGCTGCGAAGTACGAGCATATTCTGACGGACCAGGAACGTAACGTGGAGCGCGAATTGCAGAAGCTGCAGTAAATATTTTGGAGCCAATATGTAATCTCTTAAGGAATGTATTCATTTTATTCATTGGTATACGATGCTGGTTGCGTGCTCCAAAAATACGAAACGGCAAAGTCATCGTGGTTATTCATCCTAAGCTCGTCAGTGTAAGAGAGAATAGTTGGAAGGACATGGTTGCTTCGAATGACTTTGAAGCGGTGTATTATGTTAGAAGTATGTCTCGCTGACGATACTATGTGTATCCTATGGTATTCGGATACACGGGTCTACTGTCAATAACAAAAAGCGAGCAAGGAAAATGATTAACAGTAAACTAGTTAATGTTAGAAGATCCGATCCCGACTTTCTCATACCAGCTGCTCGAGCGCTACACGTTTCGTCAGCATTTCACGATTCGTTTGACTTGATTGCGACACGGAGAACGTGAAAGCGATCTTTCAAAGATCGCGAAACGCTAACTGTAAGTCACAAAGCAAGCGGACACGCCCCCATTATCTTCTTTACGCTCGGGACCGAGATTGCTACATTCGTACGGATTGCAATTTGATTGATAGTATCGATATTATGTCCGAAGAACCTCCGTCGAAGCAGCAAAAAACCGGCTGGGAAGACTATTCCTTGAACTGCAACGGGCTATTGATGAAAGCCGATGAAGGTTCGCACTTCTCCGCTCTCGTGGATGCGCCCCTTACTAAGCTGGAAGGAATCGGCTCTATGTCGGAATATGTTCTTAGTGGTCTAGGGTGTGAGACTATTAAAGATCTTGCCACCTACAAGTTTTTTCTCTTGGCTAGAGCTCTTGTGGTCTTAGCCGGAACAGAAGAAGCAGGTAAGCGTGATGTTTCTAGTGCGATGAACATCGACAAAGCTGTCGATAAGGAATGGGAACATAAGAGCCTAATGGAAATTGCAAAGGCCCCTTTATCTGCTCTCGAGGGCTGACTCATAAAGCTAACGAATCTTTCAAGGCCATGCACATCCACACTATTGCTGATTTGGCCGACTGGAAATTTGCGAAGCGTGCGGAAGCCATTGTGGAAGCTTCCAAGTTTGAGCATACCAAGACTTCCCAGGAACGCAAGATGGAGCGCGAAATGCAAAAGCTGAATTAATCGACTATGTCAGGGGGCACAGAATCGGTTTCTTAGTATGGTGAAGGAGGAAGGAAAGACACAACGGTTGTTGTGTAATAATACAGGCGTAATGCTGCACGAAACTACCAAGAATATAACAACTCGTACCCGCTTGATGTAGTAGTAGTAGGGGAGGGCATGGTGGCTTTTTCTCTGGGGTACATGAAAATGTGCCAATACCTCTTTGTAAATGCATTGCAGTTAGTACGAATGCAGAAGCCAATTCTAAAATCACTCCGTTCTGTTGAAAACTCCGGTTTCTTCAGATCTTTTGACTGTCTTAGAGACTAGCTGACAACAGAGACGCAATAAATAGATTTCCTCTTATTTCTCCTTCACGTTCGATCTACTCTTTCACTACTGACAGTGCTTGTTGTTGTGATCTTTATTTTACTTTTCACTAGTTCTGTTTGCTCTCAAACCTCGCTGTTTGATCGCTAATCTTCCGTATTTACATCGCTTCTGCGATGTACACATTCTTCACTTCTTCATGTCTTACATTCAATCCGTTATCTCCTTTCATAGGATGATCATATCCCAAACCTCATCGAACATAATAAATTCTGCTCGAGATGAGAGCTCGCTCCTTTCAAACCTCTTCATGCGACATGTCGCTTTCTGCCGGACATGTCACACTTGAATGCCAATCTTGACATCCTCCCTGTTCGATGTTTTCGTCTTCCATCTCACATTGTTCCATCATAGATTCTTGGAGCCAGTTTCGTATGTATTGCTTCCGTAACATTCTTGGTCTCCAGGTCCGCGTAATTCTCGTCCGTCTTGATGTACTTTAGCACAATGAGTCCTTCCTGGATCAATTGGTTGGTGTATCTGTACCTGATGTCGATGTGTTTCGTTCGTTGACCGAGACTGTCGTTGTTCGCGATAAAAATTGCCCCTTGGTTGTCTTCGTGGATGATGGCTGGTCCATGGAAAGTACCAGTTGTTTCTTCCAGCAGCATAAGTAAGAATTTGGCTTCTGTCGCAGCGTGGGATAGCGCGACATATTCCGCTTCCGTGCTTGACAGGGTCACTCCAGTCTGTTTCTTGGATCTCCAATTAACCAAAGTCTTCCCAATCGTCGAGAGGTCACCAGAAATGCTCTTTCGGTCCTTCTTGTCCGAGGCATAGTCTGAATCAGCATAGATAATTGGGGTGAGTGTTTCTGGGGGGCGCAACTTCAATGGTTTGTAGTGCCCTTTCATATATCCCACGATTCGCCCTAGTCGACGCCAGTGGTCCTCTCCGTCATTGTCCAGAAACGACGAGAGTTCGCGGAGTGCATTCATGCAGTCCGGGATACATTTGCGAACGGCAAACATAATCTTTCCTATGAGTGACCGGTACTGTTTGTTTGACACTGATAGTCCTTCGTTTTTCTTCGGGGGGTCTTCGTTGTATCCAGGAGTAGGAAAAATAGTAGCTTCCTCCCCAATATGTAATTCGTAGTCCCGAATAATTTCTTCGACATACTCGGTCATGTCGACTCCGATATAGGGCCCAATCTTGTCAGTACCAGCCTTGTAGTTCACTCCGAGAAACTTTCGAAGTTCACCTAGATCTTTGATTGGGACGTGTTTCTTGATCTCTTTCTTGATCCACATGACCTTTTCGCGGCTTCCCGTTATCTTGCAGTCGTCCACATGGACCATCATGAGAACTTCTAAAGTCATTTTCTTGTCTTGCATTATGTATAGACAAGGGTCGATAAGTGACTGTTTAAAACCAATCTTCGTAAGGATCTTCTTGAAAGTTATGGCCCAGGCCAGGGGCGCATCAACTTCCCCATAAAGAACTCCCGTGAGCTCAATGACATCATCTGTGCCCGTCTTGATTCCCGTCAGTTCCTCGAAACCTGACGGAACCTTGATATAGGTTTTCTTGTCACTGTTGAGACGTTCGGCGTGTAAGAAAGCAGTTTCAACATCAATGACATGCTCAATCCAGTCCTGTTTGAGAACATGTTTGTAGTATAGGCCCAACGCAATTCCCAGGTTTACCGTTGTTTCGTTCGCCACGGGGCTGTAGCTCTCAGTGTAGTCAACTCCCGATATCTGCTCGTAACCTTTTACCACAAGCCTCGCTTTTTCAGTATACTTATCGTGGTCGAAACCGTCCTGCTTCCATTTAAAAATCCAGCGTGTACCAAGGACTCTGGTTCCCGTGGGTAAGCTGCTCAATTTGATAAGCCCGCCCAAAACGTTTCGGTCCCGGATACTTTCCATTTCCTTTGCTGCGCTCTGTTTCCATCCGTTTCTGTTTTTGTTGTTAAACAGAGCATGCCAGTCCCGGGGAACATCTGCTCCTGGGTCTGAGTTCACAGTCATTACGTTAAATGCCTGATGCTCATGGATTTCCGTTTCCTCAGTCATATTGACTTCTTCCTTATCTGGGTTGTCGGAATCGTCGTCCGGCATCAAACGCGCTTCCTCGGCAAACTTCCGCTGACCGCGTGTCTGAAGAGGACTAAACACGTTTTGCTTTGAGATTCCCGTGGTCTCCGGAGATTTTGCCGTGTTGGTGTTCCTCCCCGCTTGAGGCAGGGCGACAACTTTCGTGTAGGTATCCGGGACTTGAATTTCGTCGTCTTCGTCGGATTCGAAAAGATCCTTCGTATTGTCAGTGGGCTTGATCCCGCCATGGTAGTCGTCCCAGCGGACGTCGCGGCTGAGGATCGGCGCCTGAGTCGCGATGTTCAGAAAACGGTACGTGTCTTTCGAGTGGTGCTCTGGGTAGCCCATAAGCATGCATTTCTTCGCTTTCGGTGTCATTTTCGGCTTCAACGGGTCTCGAATACTAACATAGGCAATCCTCCCAAGTATCTGAAGATGATCTAGAAGTTTCGCATCCGACTTTCCGAAGAAGAGTTCCGTAGGGGTCTTGGTTTCCCCAGCCCTCACAAGGTTATTGGATAGTACCGTGGCTGCCTGGACAAACTCGGTCCAAAGCTTACCTTGATTGCTTGGCGTTAATTTTGCATCAAGCATGGACGCATATGCCCTGTTTCTGATAGTGACAAAACCGCGTTCAACCACTCCGTTTTGCTGAGGAGTGTAAGGTGCAGTGAGTTCCAATGAAAACAGAAACTCCTCTGCTAGTTTCTCAAAATGCTTCTTGTTTTCGCCAGCATTGTCGCTCCGAATGAACTTGTTAGTGAACTTCAGTAACTGTAGCCACTGTAGAATAGGCTTGACTTTCTGTCCAATTTGGCTTTTCTGAGTGAGAAACATAGACCATTTATACTTGCTGACTTCGTCCACAATAAGTAGCCAATAAGTACTACCACCAATGCTTTTCGCGTAGGGCCCCGAGAGGTCAACATAGAGTCGCTCACCTGGCTTCTCTGCTTTCTGCGAAGCCGTCTTTGGGACTTGTTTCTGCTGTGCCTTAGCTAGAACGCATGCCCCGCAGAGGGGCATAGTCGTGGTCGTGAGACTCCAACCAGCTCTGACTGCCGTACGTTTAACGGTGGCAACGTCGGCATGTCCACAGAGTTTGTGGGCTTGTTCTAGGGTGTATATATGCCCTTTTTGCTCGCTATTGGAAAATACTTGGTCTTGTTTCTGCCCTTCCAATGCTCTACACAAGAGGTAGTATAGCTTGCTACTTGAGGTCCTGTCTGCTGTGATACTCCTCTTCTTGTCATGAGAGAGAATAACTATTTCCGTCGCAGTCATTTTCGTAACCGAGCAGCCTTGGTCCAACAAACATCCAACGCTTATGATCCGTTTTTCAAAGTCAGGAGAGTACTTGACCTTCAGAAGCTTTAACTTTGCTCCGTCTTTGGTTTCTAAGTAAACCGTACCTTGCATTGTCACATGAACAAAGGTATCGCTCTTTCCGACGCGAACCTGTTCTGAGATCTTCTCTTGGTCCCGTAGCTCCTTGGCACTGTTCCAGACATGGCAGGTAGCTCCCGAGTCTGCGAGAACTTTTTCCCAGCTTGAACCGGCGTTCGAGTTCTGCTCCTTCTCGATATGAGCCCCAACAAACATTCCTTCGTTGGGCGTATTTGGTCCGCCTTCTCCGCTTTTCTTAGCACTTCTGCAATCGCTCTTGTAATGGCCCTTCTTTCCACAGTTAAAGCATTGTATGTCTTTCTTGTTCTTCCCACCCTGCTTTCCGTTGGGGCGCAAGTGTTTGTTTTCTGGCTTACTCCAGCACTTGTCTTGTGAGTGTCCTGCTTTCCCACAGTGTCCACACTTTTCTTTCACCTCAGAATGGGACATGACCTTGTTATTGTCTGTCTTGCTATGCCTTTTCCAGAAGTCTAGAATGATCCTCTTAAATGCCTCCATTGACGTGGTCGTGTAAGCTCCACTTAACTTGACTTTCACAGCTTCATAGGCCTCGGGGAGCTGGTCAATTATATGTGCCTTCATCTGAAGGTCATCCCGCATGTAGGACTGCTTGATCTTGCCCATCCTTGTATTCCAGTACTCAAGCTCCAGAAACCACTCCTCCACGTTTTCATTAATACTGCCAATAGTACAGTCCTTAAATGAATGCTCAATACTTGTGTAGTCCGATTCGATTTCTTTCGGTTCGTACCTCTCGCACAGTTTCTTCCATGCTTCGTAGGCATCGCCCATCGGCGCTCGTTCCGTCACCGCATTTTCGACATAAGAGTATGCGGTCTTTTCGCAGCACAGTGCCAGATGGGCATAAGCCTGGACGTTTCTCAAGAACGCTTTCCGCGCAGTCTTGCTTGCAGTTCCTGCATTCACCTCTTCCATAGATGCCAGGGTTTCCTGCATAAATAGCGCTTGGTAGAAACGATGTTGCATTGCGGTCGCAATCGTCTTCCCTTTCCAGGTTCGCCATTCGTCTTCGTTTCCTTTGAACTTGATTGTCCGACTGTTACTCACATGTACCGTGTCCTTCTGGTCATCGGATGCTGTGTCACTTATGTCGTCCATCACGAGTTCTTCTTCTTCAGATTCTGCTTCCACTTCTGCTTCCGCTTCTGGATTATCTTCTTCTTCGTTTCCGATGCGGTCTTCACCTTCCATGCGTTCTCGCTCGGAGTCTTACCGTGAGTTCTCAGGTTTTCTCGCTTGCAAGCGTGTTGAAAACTCCGGTTTCTTCAGATCTTTTGACTGTCTTAGAGACTAGCTGACAACAGAGACGCAATAAATAGATTTCCTCTTATTTCTCCTTCACGTTCGATCTACTCTTTCACTACTGACAGTGCTTGTTGTTGTGATCTTTATTTTACTTTTCACTAGTTCTGTTTGCTCTCAAACCTCGCTGTTTGATCGCTAATCTTCCGTATTTACATCGCTTCTGCGATGTACACATTCTTCACTTCTTCATGTCTTACATTCAATCCGTTATCTCCTTTCATAGGATGATCATATCCCAAACCTCATCGAACATAATAAATTCTGCTCGAGATGAGAGCTCGCTCCTTTCAAACCTCTTCATGCGACATGTCGCTTTCTGCCGGACATGTCACACTTGAATGCCAATCTTGACACCGTTCGAAATAGGTTCTACTTTACTGTTAAGGCTGCACATCCGAAAGGGAGTCATGGCGGAACGTGACTCTTCTCTATCATCTTGAACTCTATAGGAGATGAAGCAGCATACAAAGGAATCCGCATTTTACCTGTTAATGGGAGATACCGTATGAAATCGCGAAATTAATTTTCGTTTGCAGCATTTGCATTAACAATGAGATTGAGTTTCCAACATGAGTGATGGGTTCGGTCATTTCGCGCAGTCACCCTTACATTCGCATACTGACTGTACTGTTACAATTTCACAGATACGTGAAGACAGCAGACTTCAAAACCCGGAAATAGCGTCACTGTCTGTCAACAACAGCATGTGAAAGCTCCTTTTACCAGGTCCTCGTGCGTCGTTGATCAGGCCACGCTTACCCTGTTTTACAAGTTGGGCTGTTGACAAAGCATAAGCTTCCATCTTCTTGACAGTCAACCACATTTCTAGCTCTTACAGTTAGTCTGATTTTTTTTATAATGGCGGAAAACGGCACTCTTCCAGTTCCTTCCCAACTCGAAGCTCAGCTCGGAAAATGTAAAACAGTTCGGGCTTCGGACTACTACAAATCCCGTTCGAAAACGCCTGCGGTAAGTTATGGCAGAAAAGCCGTCTTTCAGCGGTATACTGTATTGCAGGGGCTTCACAGGTTCGAAGCAGCCTTGAAAGAAGCGCGAATAATTCTCATCTAACGTATCTTTCTTCCCGTGCAGGAAATAGAAGCGTCGAAAGCCAAGCTGCCGCCGCTTCCCTCCACGTCCAAGTAAAGAGGCGATCAAATGCAACAAATCAAATCAGCAAGCACTTTCTCAGTCAATAAGCGATCAACACCACAACAATCAAATTGGTACACACTTCTGTAGATAAAACTTCTGAAACGTGTTTTTAGTCGTGGTCCGGAAACAGACGGGTGTAATCTATAATTTAAACATTGGCTAGTTGTGTTTGCAATTTTACAAGGATCTGGTAGCGGTCGAACACCTTGGAATATTCGTGCACAGCATTGAAATCGGGTTCAAACCTGGTTTGTTCAATACGTTTTTCTTTCATGATTGACTCCAAAAAAAGTGTCCAGTCGTTTCCATTGTCTCCAATGCTCAAATGACGGTACTTCGCCAGCACAGCAGCACCCCAGCAGCTTCCCTCATCTGCCGCCTCCAGCAGTTGGGTTGGCAAGCCAAAAACATTGGCCAAAATTTGTCCGCAGGCGGGGGACTTTGACAGACCACCGGTCAAAACCAATTCTTTCATAACAACACCATTCTCTTGTAGAATTTTACAACCCAGTTTCAAATTGAACATGGTGGAAAGCAGGGCCGCCTTGGCAATATTTCCTGGTGTTGCGTTGTTCCCATTGAGACCAAGGAGTAGAGCCGTACCACCCCTAGAAACTTGCAAGCCCGGCTCATCATCCATAAAAGGCAGCGCAAGCAGTCCGCCGCAATCAGGGGCGGCGTTGAGCATTTGGGGCATGACAGCAGAAAATGCATCGTTTTTGTCCGACAGGATTCCATACGAAGCCACCATTGTATTGAAAAACGTTGTACCGTTGCGCAGCCAAACCATGTGTATGTTTTTGCCGTCGGCTCCGCAAAAGTGATCAACGGAAGGCTCCACAGGCAATTCTACTGCGCCGTGTTTGCTAACTACATTCGCGCAAACCGAGGTTCCGAACGAGCATGAGACGATACCATCCCGGCCAATAAGACTACCTGCCAGAGCGGCCACTTGGTCGCCTTCGGCCGCAGCTATTGCGATTGGATAGTCTGGCGGCAATTGGAAGCCCAACAAAGCGGCGCCTTGTTGCGTCAGCACTCCTGAATCTTGACCAGCTCGTCGTACTGTCGGGAGAATGTCTCGCATAGATGGGATATCAGCATTTCCGACCAAATTATCAAACGTTTGCAGCATGTTTTCGTCGTAAACAAGAGTATCCGCGTCAATAGGAAAAATGCCACTTGCATCACCGATTCCGAGTACAACATCTCCGGTCAGTCGGTAAGCCATCCAGCCTGCCGGTGTCGTTATGTGCGCAACGCGACTGGCCAATTCGGGTCGATTGCGAGCTGTCCAAAGAAATCTTGCACAGGTTGCTCGTTTGGGAACCTTGAATTGAAACGCGAGTGTGAGTTCCTCGCCTTCGTCCTCGTTGCGACCGTCACACCAGAGACGGACCGACGACAAAGGTTGGCCTTCATGATTCACCAAGACTTCGCCGTGCATTTGCCCCGAGATACCTATAGCTTTTATTTGTAAGGACTTGTGTTCTGACAAATAGCAATGGACGGATTTCATAGCGTCGGTCAGGGCTAGATCCCAATCATCCGTGAGTTGTTCGTAGCATCCCGCGTCAGTATCTGGGACAAACTCATAGCTGCTTTCTCCGGTAACCAAACGCTTGAGGTTGGCATCCGTCAACACCACCGATAAACCTTGGGTGCCATTGTCAATACCCAAGTAGCAGTCGCCCGGGGCATCCGACATCTCTGCCATTATTGCGGGAGACAAGAGTGGGTGGGGACCAAACAACCTATCACACACAGTTTTAATAACGCAGGTTTTCGAAGGTCTCGCCCTATGTTTACGGTGCTGATTTGCTTTGGTACATGAGCAGGCTGCCTTTAATGCGGTGTTTTGTCCTCAAACACCGCATTGAACCGCATTAAAGGTTTTGAACTCACCGCATTAAAAGTACTAATTTAACTCTATTTTATCGTGAGTTACGTAGAGTCAGTAGAAAATAAAACTCTTAACTCTAACCCAATTTACTGCTCATTTCAATCAAAACACTGTAAGAACATAGCTAATCCATCCTGTGCAATACCCTGTGCTCTGCCTTTAGCAAGAAGAGCTAAAGAAAGCATTGACATCACAAATGCCAACGCAATTCTGATATTTCATGGAGGCCCATAACGTGTTTACTTCGCTTCAGGAATTGACAACGCTGGTGTCACAGCAGCAGAAAATTCTCAGTGGCTTGATTGATACCTACTGTAGAATGTCTGGGATGGCTGGGCCCCTTGAACAAGAACAGATTGATGCTATCATTTCAAAAGAGCCAGCTGAGGGAAACGGAAGCTATGTTATCACTCACAATCAGGTTCGGTCGTGCCTTGATGGGCTCGGCATGTGGATGATCAAAACAGTCGAAGAATTGGCGTCTGATGAGGAGAAACTTTCTTGTTTGCTGGCCAGCATTGGTAATTTATTTGTGGTTGCAGCAAATGGCATTGCCAACATTGCAATTGTACGCAGTGGAAACAAATCACAGGCTGCAGAACTACCGCCGGTGCTCCCATACGAGCTTGCTGCAAGCAACATGCGAGATTTTGTCAAGACAATTCAGAAGCACCGAACACGATTACAGCGGAAATTTTCAGACGAAGAAATTGACCAACTTAGTCAAGAGTTTAGCATATTTCTCCGAGCGTACCGAGAAGAACCCTTGTTCCAAGACGCTTTATTGCATTCTTATAATCAGAAGAGTAATTTCTCAGAGAGTCGGGCGGCAACTCATGGACAATTTCCGCTCGTTCAGAAATTTTGCGGCGGGTTGGCATCGGCATTTCCAAATACAGCGACAGTTGAGTCTGACTTTTCCGTCATTAATTGGGAGAAAGACAACACAAGGCAACATCATACAGACTTCTCGCTCGAAGGCATTTTGCATTGTAAACAATACAACAATCTGAAGGACCTCTCGGCTCTAATTAAGGAGTAATCATACGTAAAACCATAGTATTCATGGACTTAAGATGTGTATTTTAGGGTTATTTTTAGGGTTACCGTAACGAACCGCATTAAAGATTTCAAATTCACCGCAAACAAGCTCTTTGCGGTTGCTTGCGGGAAAACCGAATTAAAGGCAGCCTGTACATGAGTGTTGATATGAAGATCGAGCCCAATCATCCTATCCCTATCAGTTACGGTACTGATGACAGTTACCCTATCAGTTACGGCTCTACTGATAGTATCCCGATTCAAATCACAAGTACTTACAAGACAAGAACGCCAACCGGGTATTCTAGTCTTCCCGCTGACATTTCAAACATGTCATTGCCATTCAAACCAGTCATTGAGAGTGTCTCCGAGCCATACAAACCAAATAGCGATTCTCAATCGACTCATAATTCTTATTAGTTCATCGATTTCCATCATTCGCGTTCTTGCGTTTGTAGAGCTCATCAATAGAACTAATAAGAAAGTCAATTTTCCCAATTTCCTCACAATATCACCTATCGCTCTCGACAACACCTTGTCTATCTCCACCAGCCTAACAAGTTCCAGTCTAACTTAATACGCTAACTCTCTTATCTACAAAAGATCCAACCGCTTTCTTCAACATGATCAGTAAGTCCTCTCCCAAAGACCTCATCGAGTCGTTCCCGCACAGCAAGCTCACGCCCATCGCTACCGCGACGACCAAACCTGATTACCTGTCGCTTCACCAGCTTCAGTGGGAAATCAACGACAATGCTGAATCTCTTTCCTCCACTCTTGGAGACGGCCAACACGGTCACCTTTTTCTCGTCGTTTCCGAAACCGAGTATCTCGCCATGACAGACGGCGTCCCTTGCATTCCTCCCGTGCAACCGCCCTTGGACCCCGACCATGCCGCCAATGCCACTGCGCCTCAAATCCTTGAAGCCAATCGCCAAAACGACAAACGTCAAAAGCTCTTTGACCTTTACCATAACGCCAACAAGGCGTTTCGCAACCAACTTCTCGACGCCATTCCCATCGAATACATCGAATCTCTCGGTCATCCCACGCGTGGTTTCAACAAGGTCTCTCCTTTAGCCATTCTCTCTCATCTCTGGGAAACCTTTGGTACAATTCAAGCGTCAGATCTCATTGCGAACGACAAACGCATGAAAGCTGCCTGGCATCCTCCCACGCCCATTCAGCAACTTTTCCAGCAGCTCAAAAAAGGTAACCAGTTCATCATTGCGTCCGGCCAAATCATGGACAAACGCATTATTGCTCGCATCGGCTACCAGATCATCGAAAAAACTGGCCTGTTTGATCACGCGTCTCGCGACTGGCGTTACAAGGACGAAGCCGACAAAACTTTGGCCAACTTCAAAAAACATTTTCAGAAGGCCAATAAAGACCGCGCCCTCACCGCCACCAGCAGTTCTGCCGGCTATCATACCGCAAATCAAGGTACAGTCAGCAAAGGTAAATCGTACTGCTGGACTCACGGCATTGTCAACAACACGAAACACACAAGTGCGACGTGTGAGAAACAAGCCCCTGGTCACCAGATCACGGCCACCATGCAGAACAAACAAGGTGGTTTGACTTCGGCTTACCAGTACACTCCTCCGGCGACCAAATAGGAAAGAGGGACGGCCAAATTGCAAAGTGTGCCGCTGAAAACTTATTGTAACAAAAATAAGTCTCCAGTTGCATCCAACACTTTTCCGTTAGCTTCCTCCTTGCCACCATTTCCTCCCGACACCATCGCCGTTACTGGCTGCACTGGCCATTTCTTAAGCACGAATATTCCTTATCAGCACTGCAAACCAGCAGAACCAGCCATCACCATGGTCCTGCTGGACGGACGCACCATCAAGTCCACTCACGTCACGGAACTCGACGTTCCCGATCTCCCGTTAGCCGCCAGAACCGCTCACATTTTCCCAGGGCTCACAAACGGTTCACTAATTTCAATCGGACAGCTTTGCGACCATGGCTGCATAGCCACATTCACTTCTGACGCCGTCACCATAACTCTCGACAAAAAAGTCATCCTCCGGGGCGATCGCTCGGCCCCTAATCGACTGTGGACTCTCCATGCACCCAGCTCGACCCCTCCTACCAAGCCGCTTCCTTCACCAATTTTTCCTGTCGCCAACAACGTCAAACACTCTTCTTTGCTTGCCGATCGGATTGCCTTCCTACATGCATCCCTATTCTCGCCTCAGTTGTCAACATGGTGTAAGGCCATCAACGAAGGCCGCCTCACCACTTTCCCTCAAATTTCTTCGGCCCAGATAAAACGCCACCCCCCTTGATCCGCTCCCATGCACAAAGGCCACTTGGACCAACAGCGAGCCAACCTTCGCTCTACTCAACCTACAGCTGTCGCTTTCTCGGCCACAGACTCAATCGTCGACAACCTCGACGAAAATCCAGTTCCAGACGACCCTCCAGCTCTCAAATCCAATTTTTTGTACGCCGATTGCTACGAAACAACAGGAAAAATCTTTTCGGACCTCACAGGCCGTTTCGTCACCTCTTCCAGCACCGGCAACGCGTACATGCTGGTCGTATATGATTACGATAGCAATTTCATCCATGTCGAACCGATGAAAAATCGTACCGGAACCGAAATCCTCGCGGCTTATCGGCGCGCTTTCGACCTCTTTTCATCTCGAGGCCTGCGACCCCAGCTCCAACGGTTGGACAACGAGGCATCTACTGCCCTTCAGCAATTCATGGATGACTCTAGAGTTGACTTTCAGTTAGTACCTCCTCATTTGCACCGTCGCAACGTTGCCGAACGAGCGATCCGCACATTCAAAAATCATTTCATTGCCGGGCTTTGCAGCACTGACAAAGATTTTCCTCTTCACCTTTGGGACAGGCTACTCCCCCAAGCAATCATGACCTTGAACCTTCTGCGTGGCTCGCAAATTAATCCTAGACTCTCGGCGTGGGCACAGGTCCACGGCGCCTTTGACTTTAATCGCACTCCGTTGGCGCCACCCGGCGTAAAAGTTCTCGTTCACGAGAAGCCTACTGTACGCAAATCGTGGTCTCCCCATGCCGTCGACGGCTGGTACATCGGACCTGCCATGCATCACTACCGATGCTACCGTGTTTGGATCAATAGCACCACCAGCGAACGCATCGCCGACACTTTAACTTGGTTTCCAAGCAAAGTACAGATGCCGACCACTTCGTCACGAGACACCGTGGTAGCTGCCGCCCGCAACCTCGCCACAGCCCTATCAAATCCGACTCCAGCTTCTCCACTTGCACCGCTTGCCACTCAGGAACGCGTTGCTTTGCAGCAATTGTCGACTATTTTTTCGAATTTTTCTGATCCCACAAGCCCACCGGCAGCAATTTCCCCGTCTGTTACCTCCGTACCCCGCGCAGCCC
Source organism: Phaeodactylum tricornutum CCAP 1055/1 (assembly GCF_000150955.2). NCBI lineage: Eukaryota > Bacillariophyta > Bacillariophyceae > Surirellales > Neidiaceae > Phaeodactylum > Phaeodactylum tricornutum. The sequence goes on along the minus strand of NC_011669.1, from coordinate 304,204 downwards.
CTGCTGCCGTGCCACCGCGAGTCCAATTCAAGGATTTGCCCACCGCGCCACTTCCGAGGGTGCCACCAAGGTCCACCGGCCCAGCCAATTCCCAATCACTTCCGAGGGTGCCCGTTTTTGCTCCCGCGACGGAAACATACAAGTTAGTCACCTGTAACCCGCGACAAGCCCGCCGCAGAGCCGCGCGACTGGCAGAACAAATCCGTCTCGACGCCGAAACTGCCATCCCTACCGCCGCCCCTTTGGCCTCCTCCCCTTCTACGGTCCCTTCTCCCGCTCACGGCCATGGTACCCGTCTTCAAAAATCTCGCTTCCCCGCACACGCGTTTTGGACAGCCAACGCCGTGGTCGACCCCAACTCCGGGGCCGCCATGGAATATTCCAAATTGAAAATTTCCGACGAAGGCGCTGAATGGATGCAAGCCGCTGCCAACGAGATGGGGCGCCTTTCCCAAGGCGTACTCCCTCACATGCCAGCCGGCACTGACACCATACACTTCATTCCGCACACGGAGAAGCCTCACGACCGCAAGGCGACGTATCTCAAGATCGTCGCTGCCATCAAGCCTCACAAAGCCGAAAAATATCGCATCCGTTTTACCGTTGGCGGTGACCGCATCGAGTACAGTGGTCCTACCAGTACACCTACTGCCGCGTTGCCGGCCATCAAAATTCTAGTCAACAGTGTCATCTCCACAGACGGCGCCAAGTTCATGACCTGCAATCTCAAGGATTTCTATTTGGGCACCCCTCTACCAGTGTACGAGTATATGCGCATACCGGCTAAGCACATCCCTCCATGCATCATGGACCAATACAAGCTTGCCCCCTTAGTTCACAAAGAAAATGTACTTGTCGAAATTCGTAAGGGCATGTACGGCCTCCCTCACGCTGGACGAATCGCGAACGATCGCCTTCTCGAACATTTGGCTTTGGACGGTTATCATCAAGCCAAGCACACACCCGGCTTCTTCACTCACGAAAGCCGTCCCATTTCCTTTTCCTTGGTCGTCGACAATTTTGGAGTAAAATACGTCGGCAAAGAGCACGCTGAACATCTCGTCCAGTGTCTCGAAAAATTGTACACGGTAACCACGGACTGGACCGGTTCCTTATACTGTGGTCTCACTTTCACCTGGGATTACAATGCACAACACGTCGACATGGCCCAGGCGGGATACATTGAAAAAGCTCTCCAGCGATTTCAACACACGGAACCGACTCGACCGCAACATTCGCCGCACGCTTGGGAACCGCCGTCGTACGGCGCCAAGATCCAACTCACCAGCGAAACCGTTGTTTCTCCGCCGCTGGACAAAGCCGGCATCACCCGCCTTCAAGAAGTCATAGGGACTCTTTTGTACTACGCTCGCGCCGTGGATTCAACTATGCTTGTGGCCCTTGGCACCCTCGCGTCCGCGCAGACACAAGGTACCGAAGCGACTGCACAAGCAATTACCCAATTGCTCAATTATTGCGCAACGCATCCGGATGCAACGGTACGATTCAATGCTAGCAATATGTTCTTACAGGTTCACAGCAATGCTTCTTATTTGTCAGAAACCAAGGCCCGGTCCCGATCTGGCGGAATTTTCTTTCTAAGTTCCAAACCCATCAAGGACCCTAAACCGAATTCGGAGCCACCGATTTTCAACGGTGCTATTCATGTTCACTGTTCTATCATGAAATCTGTTCTTTCCTCCGCCACCGAAGCTGAACTTGGTGCACTGTTTTACAATGCCAAAGACGCTATTGAATTACGTACTACTCTAGAAGCCATGGGCCATCCCCAGCTGGCCACTCCTATCCAAACCGACAACGAATGCGCTTCCGGCATAGTAAATGAGACCGTCAAACAAAGACAATCAAAAGCTATTGACATGCGATTTTATTGGATTAAAGACCGAGTCAAGCAAGGCCAATTCAATGTTCATTGGCAAAAAGGTGTTGATAATCTTGCAGATTATTTCACGAAACATCACTCCCCTTCTCATCATCGACTCATGAGATCTCGTTATTTGTTGGATTTGCACAAACCTGCCTCCAAGCCAAGTTTACCTGATTCAAAATCAAGTTTGAAACGAGGGTGTGTTGATATGAAGATCGAGCCCAATCATCCTATCCCTATCAGTTACGGTACTGATGACAGTTACCCTATCAGTTACGGCTCTACTGATAGTATCCCGATTCAAATCACAAGTACTTACAAGACAAGAACGCCAACCGGGCATTCTAGTCTTCCCGCTGACATTTCAAACATGTCATTGCCATTCAAACCAGTCATTGAGAGTGTCTCCGAGCCATACAAACCAAATAGCGATTCTCAATCGACTCATAATTCTTATTAGTTCATCGATTTCCATCATTCGCGTTCTTGCGTTTGTAGAGCTCATCAATAATGAGATAGTTGTCGGACCTGACAGGGAAAGTACACAATCTTCTTGGATTTACTGTCACATCATCGTCAAAACTCGGTTCACCTGTCACAGCCGAATGAGTCGATTTCCCCATTGATACTTTCTGTCTATATCATTAGACATCCGCGTGAAAAGTCCGCTCAACGGACATTTCAAGAATGCAGTCTTTTGAGTTGTACTAGCTCTACACAAAATATGCCAGACAGTCAGGCGTTCTAAGATGGATCCAAAGGCCTCTCCATAGTTTGAATAAAAGTAAAACATTTCATAATATTGGAAATAAACAATTCGTATTTGCTCGTTCTCTACGAAATACCACTATTGTCCAACTGCAATTGTTGCAAAACCGAGGTCTTTTACACTCCGTTGTAAAGAGACAAAGGAAAGTTTAAGTCGCTATTGATCACAGCAACTTAGGAGCTTCCTCACAGATGAGGTAAATTGAAGGGAAACAGACCAATTACCGACCCGGAAGGTGTACAGACGTCCCATCTATCTTCAAACTAATGTAAGGGTAAGAAACCCGAGGTTCAAGAGAACAAGCCGTTCCCTTACTGTGTCCCCTCGGACTGTCACCGTCAAACGCGATGGATAGAGTTTCTAACTGTAAACGTGTGTTACACTGACCGAAAAGCGAATACAGTAGTAAGTAGGGAATGCAGAACGATTGGCCTGTCTGTCTGTCTGTCTGTACTTTCATAGAATTCGTGACGGACGGCTGCGTTCGTTTGACCTGTTCCGCACTTCCGGCTGCGCGTCTGTTATCACACCCAAAAGTGCCTAACAATTTTAAGGCAACTTCCATTTGGTCCGTCTAGCTAGAGTAGTACTTCGGGGTGCCATCACACAACGCCACACGGTGCTTGAGGCGTGAGTATCTTTCCGAAAGAATCGCGAGAGACGTTCATTCATTTCAATCCCTACTGTTTTCATTCCCAAGCGCAACGTTGTATTGCGAAATGAGATATCTGTTCTTGTCGCTCGTCGCGTGGATTGCAACAACATCGTCCTCTTCGGCCTTTGTACCGCTCGCGCGTCGGATCGGATGGGCGACACCGCCGACAACCTCGTCTCCGACATTGCGTTTTTCTACCAATACACAATCAAGTAGCGCCACCAACAACAATGTAGTAGTCGTGAAAGAGGGCGGCCGGGGCGTTCCTACGGCGGGACAGCAGGCAGCCGAGCAAGGCCTGACGTTGGGAGCCCCTCCGGTCCGTCCCCAAGGTGGACATTTTCTTACCAAAGGAGGGGTTCAGGTCACCGCACACGTTTCGAGGCTCGAGTTCTCTCCTCAGCTCCAGGCCGGTACCTCCGCACAGGCCATTGAAGATTTGGTCACACAGTTGGATTCTCAAAAGGGTGTTCTCCTGACGAGCTCGTACGAATTTCCGGGACGGTACGCTCGTTGGTCACTGGGTTTCGTTGACCCCCCTTTGGAAATCTCTGGACGAGGACAGGCGTGCACTATTACTGCACTGAACGCACGGGGTAGAGTGCTGATGCCCGCTATTGAAGCTGCCATGAAAACTTTGCGGGAACAAGAAATCCTCGAACAAGTTAAAATTGTCAAGGAACACGAAGAAACGACGCGCGTGGAGGTTCAAGTTGTGCCGCCTTCCGAAGTTGGTACATTCAATGAAGAAGAACGCAGCCGTCAGCCTTCTCTGTTTTCGGTTGTACGCGCGTTGGTAGACTTGTTCAGCTATCAGGCGGGGGATCGGCAATTAGGCCTGTATGGTGCTTTCGGCTACGATTTGACGTTTCAATTCGAACCCATCGACTTGGCGCAAGAACGCGATTCCGAACAACGGGATTTGCTCCTTTACCTACCCGATACTATGCTGGTTGTTGATCAAGACAAGCGCGACGCTTGGAGAGTATGCTACGACTTTAACGTCGATCAAAAGTCAACGCAGGGAATACCTCGAACGGGGACACCACAACCATTTCAAGCATACGCCACCAGTACCGATTTTGTTGAACGCGATACACCGCCTAGCGAATTCGCCAACTCCGTCCTCAAAGCCAAGGAAGAATTCAAGGTTGGTAACTTGTTTGAAGCGGTTTTATCGCAGACCTTTCGCGAAAAATTGACTGTCGAACAGCCTCCATCGACGCTCTTTCGTCGGTTGCGCGCACGAAATCCTGCTCCGTACGGCTTCCTCATAAACCTAGGCGAGCAAGAGTATCTGGTCGGGGCCAGTCCCGAAATGTTTGTCCGCTGCGAGGCTACAAACGACAACGATTACCGACCGGGTGCAATTCGTGTGGAGACCTGTCCAATTTCAGGAACGGTCGCCCGCGGAGCCGATGCTTTAGAAGACGCACAGCGCGTTAAATCACTCATGATGAACGCAAAGGAAGAGTCTGAGCTTACCATGTGTACTGATGTTGATCGCAATGACAAGTCGCGAATTTGCGAACCCGGTTCAGTCCAGGTGATCGGAAGACGGCAGATTGAAATGTATAGTCGATTGATTCACACCGTAGATCATGTAGAAGGCTATTTACGTCCGGAGTTTGATGCACTGGATGCTTTTCTTTGCCACACTTGGGCTGTCACGGTGACAGGTGCCCCCAAAACGTGGGCGATTCAGTTCGTCGAAGATAACGAGCGTTCTCCTCGATGTTGGTATGGTGGCGCCGTTGGGATGGTCGGTTTTGATGGTGGCCTGAATACAGGGCTCACGTTACGAACGGTGCGCGTCAAAAACGGTATTGCTGAAGTACGAGCTGGAGCAACACTCTTATTCGACTCAGAACCGGAAGCCGAAGAAAAGGAGACGGAACTGAAAGCATCCGCTATGATTGACGCGATTGTGAGGGCGGGACCGGAAGACAGTATCGAGACCTCTATTCTGTTGAAGAAAAAACCCAAGAAAATGTACCAAGGGATGTCGTTGGTACTGATTGATCACGAGGACTCATTTGTACATACGCTTGGTAACTACCTGCGGCAAACAGGTGCGCAGGTGACGACACTTCGTAGCGGCCCGTCCGCCATCAAGACCTTGGAAGCTATGATAGCAAACGAAAAACAGCCGGATTTGGTTGTTTTGTCTCCGGGTCCAGGTAATCCCTCCGATTTTGGATTGTCAACGACTATTTCTTTTCTTGAAAAGCATCGAATAGCCGCATTTGGCGTCTGTCTGGGCCTACAAGGAATGGTAGAGCATTTTGGTGGGACCTTGGGGGTTCTTAGCTATCCTATGCATGGCAAGCCGTCGACTATATCGCTTACTCCCGCAGGGAAGGAAGAGAACAGTATCTTCACCTCGCTTCCCGATTCTTTTGAAGTTGCACGGTATCATTCTCTACACGGCATTCGTGAGCAGATGCCATCCTGCTTGGAGGTGACTGCTACAAGTGAAGACGGCGTCGTGATGGGCATTCAGCACAAAACATTGCCGTTTGCTGCCGTACAATTTCATCCGGAGTCTATTCTCACAAGCCCTGCTACAGGCATGACAATTCTGCAAAACGCGTTGACAGTATTGAAGTATGAGAAAGAAGTTGACGCTATTGTAAAGGATGCTGGCCGTCAAACAGGCTCTGAGCTTGTTGGTGAGCTAGAAAAGCTTAATGTTGAAGCATTGAAGGACCGTTTGGAGACAGCCGGACTTTTGTCATCGGGTTCAAAAAGCGACCTAGTAGTCAAACTGGCACTCTGGACGCACAAGAGCAAGGAAGCAAATGCAGGAAGACTTAATTTGGAAGGGATGACTGTTATCGAGCTTAAAGAGCTTAAAAATAGCTTAGGAATCAAAGGTTCAGCATCATCTAAGATTGAGTTGCTGAAGCTATTGAAACGTTGCCTCCAAATAAAAAGATAATGAAAACTAACTTGTTATTAGGTAGAGTAGTGACTCAATATCTGCAAGTAGAGCTTGTGCCGATCTTTGCCTGCATAGTGTACATTTAAACCAATCTCTGAAGCCACAATACTGTAATTCGTCTGACATCGTTCGGATGTACTGCGTTACTCTTGAGTCATATCCATATTGTTGGCCTGTATCGGTACGCAAACGGATTCCAACACACCTTCTTTTTTAAACAGAAGATAGATAGCTTTCCCTTTCCAATCGGAAAATTTCGACACAGCGCTGCTGCAAATGAGTGTACTACCTTAAAGAGAGCTGCCCGATAGAAGTCACGAGGAAGTCGACTGACGTTGACTGTGAATTAAACTGCCCGTAAGATGGTTCATGGAATTGCTGACGACGTCATGCCAACTGGAAACGGAGATGATGGTCACAATGCTTTTTGGATGCCACTGCTACTTTCACTCATGGCAGGAATGTCAACTTGTATCGGAGCTACTTTTGTCTTTTGCGCACAAAGCAATCGTAGAGACGGAGGGCCTGGTCCGAGCCATGGGCTCCTGTCCTTTTCTCTCGCTCTCGCTGGCAGTGTCATGGTGACCGTTAGCATTGTGTCAATCTTACCTGAGTGCTTGCACGATGAGACATATCCCGATGAAGTCTACACGCTTCTCCCGCTACGTTCTTTCCTTTTTATGCAGCGATGTCTAAGTTTCGGGGTCGGTTGCGGCCTTTATGTGGTGCTATCAAAAATTGCCTTTCCGGAGCCAGAAGAAATTCTTGGCTTCAATGAGATTGACTCTGAGTCTCAACAAAGTCAACTAGTCCGTGAAGCGGAGTTGGATATTTCTGGCCATTGTGAATTGGATGCAGTTCCTTCTGCAAATGCTCGGACAATAAAAAAGCGCGCACGAATTCAGCTAACTGTAAGCGGACTGAATTCAATAGACGATGATGACAATCCGCTCTCCAAATCGTTAAAGGAAGGTAACACAACAAGGCTGTCTCAGTTCTCGCGCTACACATCAGGAGCCGATTTGCAGTCAGCGGAAGCTCGTCGTGCATGGCGTGTTGCTATGCTGCTCTTCGTATCAATTGCGGTGCACAATTTTCCGGAAGGGTTGGCTGTCGCTGCTTCTAGTATTCATTCCCCGAGGCTTGGAGTTACGACTACTGTTGCTATTGCTTTGCACAATATCCCGGAAGGAATTGCGATCGCAATTCCTTGTTTAGCAGCTCGCCCTGACCTACCATGGTTAGCCTTTTGGTTGGCGACTCTCTCGGGCCTTGCTGAGCCTTTAGGTGCTGCAGTGGCATTGATTGCGCTACACGAAGTCAAGGAAGTGAGAAATGATCCTTCATATATATCTATGAACAATGTATTGGCGTTTGTTGCCGGTATTATGATCATGGTCGCGATATTGGAGCTCTTTCCGGAAGCAAACAGACATTGCCAGGAAGGTCGGCATCCACTGATTGCAGGTTCTATGCTCGGTACCATCATTATGTTAGGTTCGGACATGTACCTTGACTCAAGATGACGAGAAATTGCCGGCTTAACTGTAAAGTCTTCATAATGAAGCAACTATGGATATAAAGGGAAAAAATGCTCGGCCGTTGCCTTGCAAATTCCTAGCGTGCAGTTAACATCCTTCAGATTAGCGTCGCCCCTATCTTTTGCATGAGTTTGCGACAAGCTGAGATACGCAAGACTGTAGTAGGCGTGCAGCATATCCGGATACGCTCCAATCAGTTTCGAAAATCCACCCATTTGCGTTTGACAATTCATTACAAAACTTTGTAGAGCGGTATGGTCCAAAAGCTGATCATTGTCTAGCAGTCGTAGTGTTCCTCCAATCCAATAAGAGTAGCAGGTATCTTCGTTTTTGTTCGGTCGTCCTTGCATACCGCAAACTTGACGATTCACACACCATCTGAGAAGATCCCTTCGCCATTCTCTATCTATGACTTTGTCAACCGCTTTCATCAGGACCAGACTCGCGACTGCACAGAAAGTGCTTCCTCCATGACTTTCTTGTCCTGGCAAAAGAGCAATAGCCCCATCGAAACCTCGACATGACCGGATATAAGAAATGGCTTTGTCAATGTCAATACAGCTCCAGTCGTTCAGCATGTGCGAGATGCAACAGGCACAATACAGAAACCTCATGTCATGTTCACTTCCAACCGATATCGAAGCAAAGCTACCATCGGTCAACTGCAATCCTTTCAATGCTTCCAAAATCCCTTTCCGGTCGAGTCGACTCCAATCGTCGCCCAAGGTGCGCAAGGTTGCCAATGCGGTGTAATTCATGGCAATGTGCCCGTGATTATACTGCCAAGGTTGATCCGCAGTATCTTCGAATGATCCACCCAAAAAGCTGCCACCTTTAAATCCGGCTTGGGAAGGATGTTCCTTCTTCGCTGGCACTTGCATGGCATAAATCCAGTCAATGATTGCCTTTTTTTCGAGTCCCAACGAGGTTTGCATGGCTTCGTCTTCCCAAACGCCCAACATATCCAACGCATGTACACCGAAGTGTGCAAGCGTGAGCCTATTTGTATCGAGCTTGCTGTAGGATCCAGGCAATTGTCGCACGCAGTAAGCAAAATACTGAATGTGTCGATACCGATCAAACTCCACGTGCTCATCGTTTACGGCCGATCCCGACTTCTCGTCATCCATGTCTTCTATATAGGGCAGCTAGCAGTAGTAGTGTTCGCTCCGAAACAGGGCAACAACACCGATTGGTATAACCGAAGGGGTATGGGTAGACTGTGAGAAATGCCGACTGATGGTAGAGAATGGCTTCGATTGCGTCAATGACTGTGAGCCAAATAAAAAGCAATCGACAACTCGTTGCATTAGGCTCGTAGATTAGTGGAGGCCATAGTCAAAAGAATTGAATACCGTACTGTGTCATTTAACGTGTCGTCGTTGCATATACAGTATTAGTCAAAATTCCATTTACTATATACCGTTAAAACTCTCTACACCGTAAAACGTGATCAATGGGTCGGCCTGATGGAAATTATTGTTTATCGACTTCACGGTCAACTCGCGCTACTCGCTCTATTCGGCCCGATATCTACAAACGTTTCATGTTCCAGCAACCGAGAGACAAATCCATTTGTTGCTCTGTTCAATAATGGAGAAATCAGAGAGGATCGAAGCGTTGACGCGAAATCCTATCATCGAGGCTTCGAAGACAAAGAAGAAGAAAAAACTAAAATTACCCGCATTTGATAGTGTGAGAAACGATGTGTGTCGTCCGGGGAAGAAGCGTCAACGGAAGCAAAGATACCAGCAGCAGATACTGTCACCATACGAGTATTTACTTGTGCTTGCGGGGAACACAATCTTCACCTGTTCCGTGAAAGTATCGGATCAGCCTTCGGTCGACGATACGCTATCTCCGCTGTTGCCGGAGCAGATAGACGTCAACACTGTGTCCGCAATTTCTGAAACCTATTCGACATCGATAAAACCAGAAGTGACATTGCTGTACATTCAACCACTTCTAATACTGGACCTTAACGGGATTCTTTGTCACCGCATTCGGGCAAAGCGCACAGATGCGGATTTTGCCAAAAGTACCTACCGGAAGGCATCCGACCCCGTTGCTGGAACACCAATTGTACCCCGTACAGATCTTGCGGAATTTCTTGCCTTTCTCGATCAATACTTCTGTTTAGCGGTATGGACTTCTGCGAAAGCCAAGACGGCCAACAAGTTGGTTCTGCAGCTGTTTCCACCGGCGATTGCGGACCGACTTTTGTTCGTCTGGGCCCAACATCATTGCGAGAAACTATCATCTTCTTCTATGGACTCGGAATGTGTTTATGAAAAGGATTTGTCGCGCGTTTGGAGGGAGTATCCTTTGTGGAACGCCAGTAATACCCTTCTCATGGACGATTCACCGTACAAATGTCAGCGATGGCACGAAAATGCCGTCCACCCGCCAGCCCTTCACGGGTTAACGAGTGCCAATGTCAACGACCTTATCTCTGACGAAGCCAACGAAAAGAAACAGAGACTATTTTACAATGAGCTCGTCGACCATTGGAAATCCGCGCCCTTGAAACAAACGTGGACTGTAGAAACCGGTGAAGGCGCGTTTGTTCAAAATGAAAAAGCATTATTCTATTTCCTTCATCAACACGCTGCGCAGCATATGGGTTGGAAATAGGTTAGGAGTGTTGAGTTACGAGGCTTTACACTCACTGTGAGAAGCCCGGGTGGTTTGCTGCGGTCAAATCAACTCGTGCGGTGCCTTTGAATCGCAATAGCTCAGCGGATACTATCTTCGGATCTCTTATATAATCGGGGGTGTGATTGTGAATTACGCGCCCTGCAACACTTTTTGGGTCGGTGTAATCAAATCTCATGGAGACTTAGCTTGCGTGGGTGTCCTCGGTAGTCACTGAAAATTGTTCTGGGAAATGGGATAGGGAAGAACAAACGAAAGCCCTATGCGAGCTACCAAAAGGGTTTATGGGTCTAGTCTGGAACCCACAACGGCGCGTCGCACAGACAAAAAACGATCCTTGCGCAGAATGGTAGAAAAAGGGACACCGAACAACTCACAGTCACTCCATGCAGAGAATCATTTGCACCACAGTTCTTCTCCACAAAAAACAAGATATCTGGACCAAGCGGCTGGCACTCCTCAAACACCGTCCTGTCATCCACTTCAACTAATACGATGGCGATTACGTCTTTGCTGTTCGTGGCTATTCTGGTGGTTTGCCATCGCGAAGGAGCAGCTTTTGCGGTTCCACGATTGAATCCTGCTCGTTCGTTGACGACGAGTCGATCCATGTCAACCGCCGAGACCGATTCGGAAGTGGCCACAACAAGTAAAGGCCTCATGACACGCGATCGCTACGTCGCCACGAACCGTTTTGCTGTCCGCAAAGGGCAAGGACCGAAATTTGAAAAGCGTTGGGCAACTCGTAAGAGCCGACTCGCTGAGCTGGATGGATTTCGGCACTTTCATTTGATGCGCAGAGTTGTTTTGAACGGAGACGGCAATACATCTTACAACGGGGGCGACAGTGACGAAGGAGCACAGGAGAATTATGTGTCTTTCACCGTTTGGAACAAAAAGAGCGACTTTTCCGCGTGGAGAAATGGAGAAGCATTCAAAGAAGCGCATGGTGGAACTTCCATTGGAGCCTTCCTTTCCACCATGGTCAACAGTGCTTTGGTTTTACGAGGACCTCCTAGACCTGCCTTTTACGATGCTTTGTTGATGCAGTCGGTCAGGCCCGAGTCTATCCCAGAGACAGTTGATGGATGGCGTCAAATTGAGGCTGACGGCGTGACAAACTTACCGGTGGAATGTTTCGTCAGCATGGAAAAGTACTACGTGCCCTTGGACAAGGCCGCAGTCTTTGAGAAGGAGCTTGCATCGCACAAGGTTGCCATGGCCGAAGGCACGCTGGTTGCGACCCTGATGCGTCGGGACGGCCAAGCCAAGGGCCATGGCGTTGTCGAAATGTCTATGGACGAACCTAGCTACGTTGCTACCCGAATCTACAAGGATCAAGCTGCTTTTGACAGCGCATTGAAAAAGACTCGACCCTTCTCGTCCGACGACAAACTATGGTCTCGAGAACCGGAAATGATCCTGTACGAGGGAACCTTGGTGATCACGAATACACATGGAGCCTGAGCGAAGTCTACCTACGGCGTATAATAATTATTTAAATACTCAAAATCGAAAATATCGTGCGTTTACAGTTAATCAGACCGTCAACAGTCAACCTCACAAATAGGTTACAGCGGCGCTCCTGCCGCGCTTCCCGCCACTGACAGTGAAACGTCTGTTACTTTTTATGCGGCTTTTTGTCTCCAAAGTCTAGTAGGATATGCGAGACAGTGCCTTGGAAGGCGCTTCATCTTCGAATCCCTTTTTATGCGGGACAAAATCCCTTGTACTGCATGCTTCCTTTGCAGGAACAATGATACCGGGAGAAGATACAAAGAAAAGCTTACTAACTGAACACTACAATTGTGAAACAAACACTGACGAATCAACCGGCAAGTCTTTTGGCCGACCCGTGACATCCCCACTCCGACGTCCGATCCGTCATCAATCTCTGCAAATTCTGATCATGCTCTCCTACGCCCTGACGTTATGCGTCAAGGTGCGGTCGTTCACAATGCATTGGGGGATTCGAACTGTAGCGAATTCTCGTGCTTCCCGCAGAGGTCGCCCCGTGACGGCTCCCCTTTCTTCCCGAAATCCTCGTCAAGGTTATTCACTGGACGATCTGCGGTACGACGACGAGCGGGGGTTTCCCCCCAGCATGGATAGTTCCATGGACGACGAAGGCTTTGGTGCGTACGATTATCGACCAGACGCGAACGAGCTTGAATCGTTGGAAGACAGTTTCGACCCTGCGCTCGCCGGGGATGAGTTCGCGGCTCCAGCCAAGTTTGTCGAAGAGCCCATCGCGCACATTAAACTACGACCCGTACAAACTGACGGGACCAGTAGTGGGGGGGTGTTGAAAAGGTCAGTGACAAAATTATCCAATGCGCCTCCTTCAGTTTTGAAAAAGCCGAATGCGACCGTGCCGGTGGCCAGCGTTGAGCCACCGCAAGCATCAGTAGCATCACCACCGGCGTCGTCGTCCCCCAACCCCGAGCAAATAATGTTCAAAATCCAGAATGAAACAAAGGATACCCCGAAAGATCAGCTGGACGCGTCTTCTTTTGAGGCAATCGAAGAAGAATATGTCGACGATACTGGCTTCGGTAGTCGATGGGAAGCCGCCCCTCTTCCGGCCAAGCCGAAGGCTACAGTGTCACCAGCGCCGTTGGCAGTTCGGCCAAAATCCAAGCGTGATGAAGGGGGTGTAATTCCCGCGACTCACGTCCACGCTGCACAGGCCACTGAGCAATTTGTAGTGCGGGCTTCTTCGGGCAATGGTGCGAGTAGCGAACTGGACATGCTCCAAGCTCGCTTGGCAAATCTAGAACAAGACATTTACGCACAAAATAAATGCAAAGAATTCAACATCAATTCTCCCAAGCAAGTTTCCGAAATTCTCTTTGGATATATTGGCGAGTCGACGAACAAGGACGTGCTGGACTCTATGGCTGGAGGGGGCAACAGAATGGCTAAATTGATCCTGGACCACCGCTCTGTGAAGCAGGGTATTAAGAGGCTGAAACGCAAAGTACTAACTAAGGAAAGCGGAACTTTGGTCAAAAGTGTCAGCACGGTTGTTCGCCCGGTGACCGATTCAAAGCCTCAAGAAAAGACGTCAGATCCTTTGATACTTGTAGACGCATCTGCATATATTTTTCGAGCATATTACTCAATGCCTCCAATTCATCGCTCTGATGGGATGCCAACGGGGGCAGTTATGGGGTTTTGCTCGATGATAATGCGTTTGATCCTCAATCGGATTGTGGAAGGTGAACGCCCGCGACTTGTCCTCGTTTTCGATGCCAAGGGCAAGACGTTTCGACACAGCTTGTATCCCGAGTATAAGGGCAACCGGCCGGACGCTCCCGTGGATCTGGTACCACAATTTGCGCTAGTCCGCGAAGCTGCTAAGGCGTACGGTATTCCGCAAATCGAAGCTGCTACCTTTGAAGCGGACGACGTTATAGCTACGTTGGCGACAATGGCAATCGAAGAAGGAATCGATACCAACATTCTATCGGGTGATAAAGATCTTTGGCAACTTATTACAGACAGGGAAGAAATTCCAAGTGTCCATATGATTGATCCCATGACTATGGGTCGAATCACCTACGACGAAGTTGTGGAGAAGTGGGGATGTGGTCCTCGGCTACTTGGCGACATTTTAGCCCTGGCCGGGGATTCAGCCGACAACGTCCCTGGAGTTCCGGGTATCGGTCCGAAAATTGCAGCCTTGTTGATCGAAGAATTCGGTTCGTTGGAGAAGCTCCTAGCCAATGTTGACACCGTAAAACAAAGAGCTCGCCGAGAAAAACTAAAAGCAAATGAACAACAGGCTCGGTTGTCTCGGGTACTTGTCGATCTTCGTAGAGACGTGCCTATGGATAGGATGACATTTCCGCAAGGGATTGCGAAGGTTTCAGACCTCCAAATGGCCGAGTTTGATAGCAACCGTATCTTGGCGTTTTACGATGCGATGGGCTTTCGAGATCTCAAGCGTCGCTTCGAGAATCGTTTGAATCAAAGTACAACAAAGCGAGGCAACGCAAAGTCTTCCCGTCCACCGAAAACAACAATTCCAACGCCCGACGACTATGCTGACGTTCCTTTTTAGAGAAACCGGATCGTTTAAATCTAACGCTTGCTTATTGGACGGATTCTATAAAAATTGTCGCGCGATTCGAAAGAAAGTTACTCCAAGTGTTGTGCCAATAGCGTATCCCACGACACCCCATATGGTAGCCGCGTAGGTCAAAGCCTTTTGACGAGGTCCTACTATCCGACCACAAAAGGCAGCCGCAGTCGCCGGTCCTCCAATGGCTGCATTGGACGCCACCAAAACATCTTCAAAACGAAGTTCTGACTGAAACCAACGGCGAGAAATCAAGCAACCCAATAGTGTACCAATCAAATGAACGACTAAAGCACTCAACGAAACAACCAGACAAGCGGGGCCGGATATCAACGCGGCCGTCAAATCGGCCGACATCCCGATGGATGCAAACAAAAACAAAAAACAGAACTGCGAAAGCGGAACGGCGACGCGCTGCATATCTTTCCAGAGCCAAAGGTCGCGAGGCATAAATTTCGGAACAAGCGGAGCGAGAACTGTGATAGCGGCACATGCTGTCCCTGGGATGATGCTCGAGACCACGGCTTCGAAGCGCTCGGCCAAGCGGACAATCGCTAGTGCTACAGACGAAACCAGAATTGATGATATCGTCAAACGTAGCATTGTCGCTGGAGAAACGTCCTTAATTGACTTCCTTGGCGTTGGCTGGTCGGGGCTATCGGTAGATTTGTTGGTGGACTCATTTATGTCTTCTACGTCAGAGTTTCGGGCTTCTCTCTCGTTGTCATTCAAAAACATTCGTTTCAGTGAAGGGGATTGAAGCGCTGTGCTCAAAATCGCGAAGAAAATGGCCGTTACTACCAAATCTGCGGTGGCCATTGAACTAACCAGTGTAGACACTGATCGATCGGCAACAACCGCTGCGGTGGCGAAAAAGTTAACGGATCCTCCTACAAACGACGCTGCTTGACATGCCGTTGCTACAGTGGCTTCTTGTTTGGGTAAAAGATGCATTGGAAAAGTAAGACATAGCCAAAAGGATAATGCACAGCCCAATACGGACGCTACGGAAGCGATAGCAAAGGGAACAGACACTCTCCGAACGACCGTCAAAATAGATTCTCCATTCGCAAACGTTTCTGTCGTCTTTTTCTGCATCGACAGTAGAAGCAGGGTCAGGGATCCTGGCAAAAATGTTGTCCAGCACGTATCGTATAGTGGATGAAGCGTGGGCGCCAAGCCCACGTTGGAAATAAGTGCCGCTGAAATAAGAGTTACTAGAATCCCAGAATCAGGAAGTATCCGATCAAAATTGAATCCAACTATGGACGACGCGACAAGCCCTGACAAAGCTCTGGTCGTTTCGATTCCAATAGAAGCGATGGGAATCGCTTGGTGCGGTCGACAAGGTTGTCGGTGGCGAGGTCTACGGCATTTTCGGTGCAACGTCGGAAAGTGAGACAAACGATCGCTGCTCGTGACATGCTTGATTAGTGCTCTATCCAGCGGCGCAAAGTGGAATCCGAAGCATACAGGAAAGTGTAGCAATAGTAAAATCAGTCGCATGCTTGTCCGCACGGTCAATTTGTGAGGTGCAACATTGTGAACTCACTGTCAAATGGAAAAGAAAATAGAAATGGTTTGACAGGGATTCGAAGTGCCTGCAAGGGTGCGTTTTAAAATCTCAGTAACTATACGTTTAAATTTGAGTTCAAGATACCTTTTAAGAAATCTTTCCATTAATTTACAGTTACAGTGAGCATGTCATTTCGCAACCGCACCGCGTTTGCCTCTCTCTCAAGAGTGTGATGCATTTCGACTTCCTTTGACTCTGATTTCTTCATGACATTGTCAAACTACCCCCGCCATCCGTCGCCGCTGGGTGGATTGATGGTGCCTAAATTCAACACAATGGTTTTGTATTGTACAATTTTAGTCATATTTATTGCGCTGAATATTGTTTTGGCGGGGAAGGGGCCGGTTTCGCAACGACGCGTCGCGTCCTCGGCGCCTCTTTTTCAATTTGACTTGCAACCGACAGGATTTCTAAAAGAGGCTCGTCAACGCCGCAGACTACAGAGCAACTCGTCTTTCGTCATACCGGATGAATGGCTGCGACCGGAACGAAGTGCCGTTTATGCCGGTATTCCTGATGCCCGTGATCCACGTTACCGACACAACCGTCAATTGCAAGAGTTTCATGACCTCCGACACTTGAGTCGATACGAGCAGGCTTATCGGACCCAAAATAATATTGATTTACGAGAAAAATGGGATGAAGAATACTCTTTTGAAGACGAACAAAAGGAGATTCCCAAAAGCGCAGAGCTTCGCAACCAGACTGCAGAAAATCGATTGCGTTCACACTCCGACAAAAGGAGAAGGACACAGGAGGCTGCTCCCGTTGCTGGTGGACAATACAACAATTATCAGGCCGTACCCTTGGCACAAGGCTATGGAACGCACTACGTTAATGTCTGGGTGGGATCTCCCTTTCCGCAACGAAAGACGGTCATCGTCGATACCGGCTCGCACTACACTGCTTTTCCCTGTAATGGATGTCAAAATTGCGGTTCGACGCATCATACCGATCCTTACTTTGAACCAAAAAAGAGTGCATCGTTTCATCAACTCCAGTGTGACGAATGCCGGGATGGTATCACATGTCAAGACGGGGAGTGTAGGTTCAGCCAGTCCTATACGGAAGGCAGCTCATGGGACGCCGTACAAGTTTTAGATCGATTCTATTGCAGTGGTTCCGATATTATCGACTCCGTTTCTTTAGAAGACCAACGAAACTCAATCGACTTTATGTTTGGATGTCAAAAGAGTATGACTGGCTTGTTCATTACGCAGCTTGCGGATGGAATAATGGGAATGTCAGCACACCAGGCGACCTTACCGAAACAGTTGTACGACAGACACATGATTGAACACAATATTTTCTCCATGTGTTATCGTCGAGAGCTGGGCACAAGCAAGCGTGGTGTCATGGCAGGTAGTATGACAATTGGAGGAATATCCACCAACCTCGATACCAGCCCCATGGTGTATGCCAAGAACATGGCCAAAATTGGATGGTATACAGTCTACGTCAAGAACATTTATATTAGACAAGGAGGCGGACAATCTGCCAAGAGTGTGGATCCTGATCACCGTACGATCAAAGTAAAGATGAATCCTGCTGTTCTTAATAGTGGTAAAGGTGTCATTGTGGATTCGGGAACAACCGATACTTACCTCAACAAAGATGTAGCTCCGGAGTTTAATATGGCTTGGCGTCAGGCAACTGGTCAGTCGTACTCTCATCTACCGATGAGACTCTCGCCGGAACAAATTCTGGAGCTGCCTACTGTTCTCGTGCAATGTCATGCCTACAGAGAAAATTTGGATCCGTCAATCGAGGGTTATGAAGATATTCCTGGGTACGCTGGTCGTTTGGACCCATCGTCCCCCAATGATTTGCTCATTGCGATTCCAGCCACCAGCTACATGGACTTTTCTCCGATCACGTCCATGTACACCAGCCGAATCTATTTCAGTGAAACATCTGGCGGAGTCTTGGGAAGTAACACTATGCAAGGGCACAACGTTGTCTTCGACTGGGAAAACGGCCGTGTTGGGTTTGCAGAGAGTTCTTGCACGTACGACAAGAAATCCGTGCCGGAAGTTGCACAGGATAACGGATACTCAAAGGACTGCACAGTGCACGCTCCAATTCTATCTACGCCATGTATTGATACCGTGCACCGGGAAATTTGCGAACACGCCTCCTCGAATATTGCTCTCCTGGGCAACGAAACTTGGACTGGTATTGTCGAGAGTGCTGGCAGCAAAGAGGGTGTTCAGTGTACTGAAGTAGCAAGAGAATCTTCATCAAAGAGTGTGTTCCAGAACTCTGACGTTGACTGCAATGGCAAGGGAACTTGCGAAGAGAAGAGATCGTGTCAACTTACATGCGCCGAAGCCATAGTAGCTGCGAATGTGTCAAAAGCGCCTATTTCTGAAAGCATCAGATATGACTGCGGAGATTCTTTGTGGAGCACATGCGATCATGGGTGCGAGCAGACTCGGATTGTATCAGCCGCTCATACAGACGGAATCTGCCACGAAGAGCACAGATTCTCCCGACCTTGCCATATCGAAGCTTGCGCCCGTTCAGACCCTTGTCTTGTCCCATTTCTCATTCATACAGTTGTTGGCCTTCAGGGAATATCGGTTTCAAAATGGACAGGATCCTCGGAAAATACTTTTGTTTCAGCTCTGACAAGTGTGGCACGTGCACTTAATCCATTAGAAACATTTGGCGAAGGTGATGTGAATGTGCTGCTAGCTATTCCATGGCATGTGGACGAAGACGATCCAGACCAAGGTACTCATGTATCCAAACCTATTGGAACAAAAATTATTCTGGAGATTTCAATTTTTAACAACCTTTCCAATGCTACATCCACTGTAACCAGCGATACAGACGATTCATCCGTCAAAGGAATACTGTGGAATATTACCGAGCGCATAAAGACGCGGCTACCCGATACGATCTGCAACTCGGATGATATGTACACGCTTGCAAAGAAAACTCTCTCCATAAAAAAGCGTGTCTTAGAAAGTCAGCTTTTCATTGGTTCGCTTATTCACGAAATGGAGAGAATAGAATTATCAGACCCAATCTCAGCGGCAATTTCGATGTTTTCGCCACTTTTCCATACAGTTTCCCTGGAGAGCGAGAATGAAAGCCGAGTTGTATCTTCTTGGACGATCCAGACAACGATCGATGATCAGATCAACTACTTCGTAAGTGAAGCAATAGAAAAAGTCTTTGCTGAGTGCAATGACATCAACCTCACTGCAGTCAACTTGACATTTTCCCAAATAGGGACCGCCCAGGCCAATTTGGCATACAATGTTAAGCTTCATTCATGTCGTGTTGTTGACGATGATCTTTTTTTTAATCCTGACATCAGCTTGGACACTGCTCGTGTCTATGTATGAATATCTACTGGAGCGCGGTTGGTTTCTACGAGTAAGGAAAGGCCGACATCGATATTCTCCAGCTAAGGCCTGTGACGACTCACAGACAGCTGATCAGGAGCTCGAACTGGCGGATGGCGGTAATCTGGAAATGACGGTACAAAACACTGATTTTCAAAGCCGAGGCGGAACTAAAGCCATCAAGCGAAAGACATCTCCAGCCGATCGTGAAGGCACGATTGTGAAGAATATTTCGAGAACGACCTAGATGAATAAAATAATGACTTCCAATGAGTTGGATTATTATAATCCACGGTTGAGGAAGTACAGCCACTTCGCGTTTAAGAAAGAGCCAAATATACTAACCTTCTATCAGATGATCGTTCAAGTTTTATGAAAGTTGGCGGGTGTCCTGCCGAGCAAGTTGAAAGGGAAATTGGATGGGCTTTGCTCCCTCAGGCGAACGCCATGCATTTGCGTGATATCGTTGCCCTGAGTTCTTGAACCAAATTTGAACTCACTCCACAAATAACACTTGATGAGTAAATGTCAAAATCCGTTTTGCTCAATTGAGCAATAGGCTGCATTGTGCACCCCGCCTCCGTCGCGACGACAAAGCCTGCGCAGTAGTCTATAGAACACAGTTACGAGTTAGTATTTGAGTTTCAACTCTAAACGAGAACGCCAGATGACGTACCCCATGGCTTCCATCCTTCTCCCGCAACGCCAGCATAAACAACGTCCAAACGGCCTGTCGCAACATAGCAGAGATCCAAAACGCCACTCCCAAGACATCGACAGGTTCTGCATCCGTGTTCCAGTATTTTCCTGACAGCGCCTACCATTTTGTCAACCGCTTCCTGGTCCCGTGCATACCCAAATTCAAAACAGACTACCGCGTCGCACAACGCTTTGGTTTCGCGCTGCGTGATTTTTACGCCGTTGCGGTAGGCTCCGTATCCGCGCACCGCCAGGTATACTTCATCTGTCATCGGTGCGTAGACTACCCCAATAACGGGATTTTTTTTATCACAGAATCCGATGCTGACGCAGGTCAGTGGAAGCCCCGACGCAAAATTTGTGTTTCCATCGATCGGATCGATTATCCAAGTCGGATCAGTCGTCAGCGGTGGCAAAGGATTGTTTCCTACGGATTCCTCCCCAATAATGGTGTGCGTCGGAAATGATTTCAAGAGTCCTTCCATGACAAGATTCTCGTTTTCAATATCAACCCTTGTGCAGAAATCTTCAGGCTGCCCTTTGGTTTTAATCTCTAGGTCTTGACCGGATTCTGCCTCGGTCCCTTTCTCGTCACAATAGGCAATCATGTTGAGGCCGGCTTTGAGCGCTAGCTCGAGTGCGACTACGACTTCTTTTCCGTACGGCGAGTTCACCAGATCACTCGGCACATTATACTTGCTACTGCGTTTCCGTTTTTGAACGAAGGCGTAAATGCCAGCACATGCTGTAGCAACCAAGATGAGATGGGACGCCCAGATGGACGTCTGAGGTGCCATGGTGAAACTGACTGTGAATGAAGCCTAACAATAAGACGAACGAAACTTTGGTCTACTGTTTCATGTTACATTATCGGCGTTGGAACTCGAGTCGCAGTTCTATGGGTTCGAGTCATCTCCATGGGTGACATGAAATGAAATATTAACGGTCAGACACAGCCGCCGAAGAAAACACATTAGACTGTGTTTCTAATTGTAATATCGTAAATTGCCTTGGCGCTCTCTCACCGGGTTCCCCCAAGTCTGTCAACAGAATATCGGAATGTAAAGGACGTAGAAAATAATATTTGCAGTCGACAACAAGCGTAGAAGAACCTTCTTCTGCACCATTTGTAGTGTTGCGAAGGATTAATACAGGTCATGATATTGCACCAATGAAAAAGATTTTGAAAAGATCCACAATTTGCTGCTGTCTCGGATTATATACGGGATCTCCGTGTTCTTACGCATTTCGACCTCCTCCAATCTCGGAAGAAATTGGCTGCAGTCCTACCCTGGCAATCTTTCTCAAAGAGGATTGCCACTTTTTCGACCCATTAGCACTGGCAAACGATGACAATTTCTCTCGATTCCGGGAAAGTGAATTGAAACATGGACGAATTGCTATGTTGGCCGTGGTGGAATCCATTGTCACGCCTTTGCTACGGAAATCAACTGACTGGGTGCCAAAGAAGTTGCCCGACAGCATTTTGAAGAAGTTCCAGATCCTCAACGCCGAGGACATTGTAAGGGTTGTGGTGTTGTGTGGCATACTCGAAACACTGGTTTTTGTCCAACGAGACCCCAGAGACATGCCGGGGGATTACGCTACTGGATACTTCTTTGTTCGAGACAAGGCTCTGAACGAGCGCAAATTGACGGTCGAGCTAGAAAATGGTCGGCTTGCCATGATTGCTTTTGTAGGTCAAATTGCGGCAGAGTTTGCAACCGATCAATTGAGCTGGGAAGAGCAGTGGCGCGGGATCCTGAAAGGATGGCTGGATGCAGTCTGAAAATTGCCCGGAAACCATGGGTTGCGCGCGTCATCCGTTTGCACCTGAGATTGGCATTTTGCCACTCTTTTTTCTTAAACCTCGCTTACTGGTATGTGGCAGAAAGTGATTGGCGTGTGGACTAGACGTTACTGATCGCTGAAACGGTCGAGCGTCTCGGGTACGAGTTTTATAGACAGCAGAGATATATTTTATTTTGCTCGCGCAGTAGCACTGAGATGAAGGGTATTTATTTCTAACTTTAAGGTAAGAGACATCACAGTTAGTAGAAATATTCTAAACACTTCATAGCTTTATTAGCTTACATTTACGTCCTAAACACAGGCACAGTAGAGAGGGGGGGGTCTGCCTGCTTTTGCTGGTAGTGAAATAAGCCCTAGCCCTTACTCAAAGGTGGTTTGAGCATCCCGTGGAGTTGGCCGTTGAGGTCATTTTTGCACGCGTGATCGCGGAAGCGCGACCCTATAGCGTGACTGCTTCATAGTCAAACAACAAATGCATGCGCCAACCTTGAACGAGACCAGAAGAAGGCACTCCACGGACACTCCAGGGATTCTCGTGATCCAGCTAAAAGTGAATTCTATTAATCCTGCATTCAACTTTTACCCCTCTCACCCACTCCAAACAAAAGCAATTCCACCATAGCAGAATGTGTTCGGATCTCGGCGCCGCATCGCAAGGCTGCGCCTTTTTCTCTGCAGTAGGGATTCTGTTCATGGTGAGTGACGATTCAGTCGTATGAAACGCAACGTTGTCCATCCAAAGACCAGTCAAAACTCCTTGGAGATGGTGGATGGAGCGATCTGTTGGGCTTCCAGAGATCTCACATTGGCTGAAGCGAGGGAGTAGCGTCTGAATGTAACATCGATGTCTTCGAATTTGCCAACGCGGACGTCATTCTGATTGGGCGTCGGAGGTGCTTTTGCGGATGTTATCGAGTGCTATGACTTGTTTACAGTTTATGCGTCGGCCGACCGTTTCTCTCCGACGTTATTCACGTTCTATGATCTGACTCTGTTCCTTTGATTGCAACAGTCTTGGGTTGGTATATTGCTGATTAAACAGCCATTCTTTGTGGGGGGAATAGACGACGTGGAAAATGCCAAAGGAAGTGCTTTCGGTGCGGCGGCATCCTTCTTTTTCACATTTCTGATTTCAATAATGTACATGATAAAAGAGGGCCGCAGATTGGACGATCATAGCGACCGTCCAAGTAGAGACGGCGGTGCTCGCGGTGATTATGGTCAACTGCCGGCTTACCGAGACTACAATGATGCAGTTGCGGACTTGCCAGAAACCCTGAGTCGTGGTGCTGTGTTTACCTAAACCGACTGCGGTCCGATGCTGTTGTGTGGCAGCAAAAGCCTATCGTGCATGGGTAGCTCCAGCCTTTTTCAACTTTCACAGCATTATTTTCTTCGAATTCTTTTTGTCAGCAAGAATCATAAGGGTGCGCAAAATTTGGGAATACATTTGATAGCGATTAGAGCATCGTGCAGGCTGAAACACGGGACATAGCAACGAATTGGGATCGTGGGTCTCAAATCTAGAAATACTTTGTATCATACCTTTCTACATGCTGACTTTACTGTTAGAGTAACAGATTGGGTAAACGCTACCACATAAACTATTCACACATCCATTGAACGTCACATGAAGGTTATACCGAGGTCATGCAATACCACTTAGTGTCCAAGAGTTGTACCAAATATGACACAGACGGATGATTGCATTTCCACAAACATCACAGTTTGCAGATCAACGGTAACTCCTTTTCGATTTGCTAGACGTCGACCGTAGGTAGAAGCGTCAGTCATGGCTGGCCGTCTGTAGCTTGCATTAAAGTAGAGGAAATTTGTTGGTCTTTGTGATACTTCCTGATCAATTTTAGATAATTCGCCATTACAGTTAGTCTGGTCGTCGATCGATTTGACTAACATTTACATGAACTTCCAACGACCGCTCCTTTCGACGGATAGTGAGCCACAATCCTAATATTGAAAGTTAAGGGTTCGTCTGGCATTCGTGGTGTATCACACGTCTGGGCAGTAACTTCAACGCGGTTTGATTTCGTCAGATCGTTACTCATTTAGATTTCTGATTGGTCTATGAGCGAATGTTTGAGTCCGAATGATCGTTGGTTGCGGAACGCCGTCCTTTCCCGACCAATCGAAAGCATCTCGAAAAAGCTTGCAGTTTGGTGATCTACGACATCTGTTCACGCAGATACTTGGCAGTCCAAACTCACGAAAGATTGCCCAGCACCACCAATCAGTCAACGCCTCTATAGTCGGTACCTCCCTACCGTATCCTTTCGCGTGACCATGATGCTGAAATTAGCAAGTGCCCTATTGCTGCTGGCATCGTCAGAGGCTTTTACGCCCCAGTCGTTAGTGGGGTAAGTTATGATCCGATTCTAATATTCCGTGACTGTGACCGATTTGTTCCTTGGAATGCAATAGTGATAGGTTTTGCATTTTTCGCCAAAACTTTATTTGTCGAAGCGAATCTTGTATTCACGTGTAAGGACACATATCGTTGGCAATTGTTCCCAGCGTAAGACTCATGGTGCTTCGATCTCGTGTTGTTCTTGTTCATTAGACGCCGTCAATCGGCGTTGTCGGTGGCGACGGAACCGCCCGCTTCGACGGCTGCCACTACCGGGGGCAATACCGACTGGAGTCCTCGTTCGTGGAGAGAAAGAGAAGTTCAACAAGGACCAAACTACGAAGATGAAGAAGAATTGGAACAAGCCATCGACACCATAAAGAAGTTTTCTCCTTTGGTCTTTGCGGGTGAAGTTCGTTCCTTGCACGAGCAGTTGGCTCGTGCCTGTTCGGGGCAAGGCTTCTTGCTGATGGGCGGCGACTGTGCCGAAGCGTTTAACGAATTTAATGTCGATCACGTCCGTGACAGTTTCCGTGTCCTTTTGCAAATGGCTCTGGTGTTAACCTTTGGTTCGGCCATGCCAGTCATCAAGGTCGGTCGCATGGCTGGTCAGTTTGCCAAGCCTCGCAGTGAACCGGATGAGGTCCGTGACGGTGTGGCGTTGCCTTCGTACCGTGGAGATATCATCAACCGCGAAGAGTTCACACCGGAAGCCCGTCGCCACAATCCCAATAATATGGTCGAAGCGTACCACCAATCGGCGCAGACATTAAACATTCTCCGTGCCTTTTCAACCGGAGGATACGCTGATATGAGTAGGCTACACGCCTGGAATTTGGACTTTGTTGAGACGACGGATGAGGGTAGCCGGTACGTCCGTCTTTGCAGCCAAATGTGTATGCCGCGTTTTGGATCCAGAAACTCACCGCTCGATATGCAAAATTTTATTTCCTTCTCTCAGCTACCGAAAGTTCGCGACCAAGGTTGACGAGTCGCTCCGTTTCATGAAGGCCATTGGTGTCGACACCAGCAGCCCCACCTTTACCAAAACCGAGTTTTACACGGCTCACGAATGTCTTTTACTGCCGTACGAAGAAGCCCTGACCCGCAAGGACTCAACTACCGGACGCTACTACGATTGCTCAGGCCATATGCTGTGGGTTGGAGAGCGCACTCGTCAATTGGATGGTGCCCACTTGGAATTCGTACGCGGAATTGGAAATCCGCTGGGAGTCAAGATTTCGGACAAGTGCACACCGGAAGAACTCATCCGCATCATCGATACTATGAATCCCCAAAATATTCCCGGGCGTCTGACGATTGTCGTCCGCATGGGGGCCGAGAAAGTTCGCAAGAATCTTCCAGCCTTAATCCGTGCCGTACAACGTGAGGGCAAGTCGGTCTTGTGGATTTCCGACCCTGTTCACGGCAATACTTACAAGACCGATTCTGGTATCAAGACGCGCAACTTTGACGCAATCCGTGACGAGCTTCGTGCTTTCTTCGACGTGCACGACGAAATGGGCAGCCATCCCGGTGGCGTGCATTTGGAAATGACCGGAGAAGATGTGACCGAGTGCACGGGAGGAATTAGTGGCGTGTCTGAGGATACTCTGAACGATCGCTACCACACGTTTTGTGATCCTCGCTTGAACGGAGCTCAAGCTTTGGAGCTGGCCTTTTTGATTGCCGAGCGAATGCGTCTGCGAACTGGACTACCACCGATCGAGTAAATTGTGTAAGGACTACATAAACAGAAACTTACAAAGAATTAGGATTTGTGGAGCGAGAAGAAGACTCGGACTTTACGTAGTGCAATAGGTCTTAGATTTTGGTTTTACGCATCCGCATCGTCCGCAATGGCGTTCAGATGAGTTTCAATTTGATCTTCCGACAATACCTGAAACTTTCCTTGGATGCCGACAACTTGCGCCACCTCAATTTCGCTGCCACGAAAGTCGCTTCCCAAAACATGTCCCAAACAAGTAATCGCCGTCCGCACGGTTTGATCCGTGTCCATCTCTTTTAGATCATTGGCTCGTTTTTCCAAAAAGTTCATTGCTTCTTGTTCCTTGGGTCCCGCAGCGGTGGCGAAAAAGGGCAAATAGTGCCCGGCACAGTCTACCTTATAAACTACGGGACCTTTCTCGTCATCCACACCAATGAAAAGCGCAATGACGGCCAAAGGCCGCATCGAAGCCGTTTGCGTGTTGATTTGCGCCAGATCCGCCATGCGCTTGGCCAAAACCGCCACGGGCGTGGAGTAGCCGTTGTCGAAGGACCATTGTCCAGCTTCATAGCGAGCGCGTTGAATATAGGCCTTGCAGTCTGCCATGGTTCCGGTAACACAGCAGCCGACTTTGTGGGAAAGTCTGAAGATGTGTGTGACCGATTTGGGATCCATCAGTCGGTCAGGGACCTTCTTCTGCGTAACGACACAAGCGGAGTCCTTGCCGCGGACTGCGACTACAGTCAGACCTGATTGAGCCGCCTTGAAACAATACTCCATCTGATACAGACGCCCCTGCGGCGAAAAGATGGAGATATGGTGGTCATAGTTGCTGTGCAAGGCAACGCGCAAGTGAATGAGTTTATTTCGACATTGGCTCTGTTGAATGTTCGTCGGAAAGGTTGTCGTGAGGCCATCTTTCACTCTCTTTCCTCAGGTTACTTACGAGTCTCGACTCATTTTTAATTGCTGCTTCTATAGAGGAGAAGACAGAGACGATGGAAACTAAAAACAGGCAATACTCTGAGTACTCGTTTTTGTTTCCGTCTTGCCGAGCGACGACAAGAAAGCCGTAACAACATGGTGGCTTTTTTCCGTCTCCGTGCGGATCTTTCCGCTTCCTTCGCGGCCGATGCGCACACCGTGACAAATTCGTTCAAAAAAGCGGAAGATGGACAGACTAAGCAAACGATCCAACTCCTCAGTAGAGGTCTTCTAGTCTTCGAAGGCCCCTTCACACTATGTAGCCTACTTTAGCAGTACTGTCAGTTCAACGAAGAGCGAGGAGCTGGATAGCGCGCTAGATTTTCTAGCAAAGCCAAATCAAGGGCAATCAAGGGCAGTGAACTCACCATCGCTTGCTGGCTGGTAGCTTGCTTTTCGCTGACTACTGTGATTTCAAGTGTTATTGCACAGAAATTGCCTTTGCGACAATGACCATAATACCTTGTATACATACCGGACCAGCAAAAAGTCGACCTGGTGACTACATTGTCCATTGTATTGGACAAGGTCTAGAGAATAGCTCGTCTCTCATCAAGACTTCACAGAAATTTCTTATTTGATCAAGGTTACAAGTACATACTCCACAGCAGCCTTTAAAAATTGCGTCATACGAGTTGTATCGCACGGTTGCTTTATTGCATGCTTTGTGCCCTTACGGTAAGTTAACAAGAGAGCGAAAAAAAGAGCACATGTCTTTTGATGAGTTCACAGTCTCGACATTTACGCTGACGTTCCATAGTTTGGCACATATTCCGGCTGAAGCTGGTATTCTGATTCTGGCTCTCCATAGCTTTCAATCGACGGCTCCTTCTTTTGAGAATCATACCAGATGCCACCAACTGATGCGACAAAGGTTGCCAAAAACATGCCAGTCGCCCCCCACGCAGAAGCTCGCGCCTTGTCGGCATCATCGATACCCGCAATGAAAAAGCTCTGTGTATGTATCATTATACCGACCCATAACTGCAAAATTTACACAAACACATGGTTGAGATCACGACGCAAATGTAAGAAGTTCTTTCACAATGAAAACGAGACCGTTGAAAAACACACAGACATTGAGCAGGAATCAAAAAACGTGTACCCCACCACCTCCGGGCTTTGTAGATTTCCAGCATCGTTTTCCTCATTCACAGTCAACGCGTCTGGCTGGATCGTCCAATCCGGTCGCTGCTCTCGCTCCATGCCGGCCGTCTTTTTTAGATTTCAAACTCGCGGCCGGAACTTACAGTGAAAATGAAACCGACTGCCGAATAAAATGCACAGCAGCGAGATCCCTCTCCAAGATCGTTGCACATAGTCAAGCCTTGTTGTTACAAGCGTTCGCTCTTTGAATCAGGAGATGTAAAGTATAGAAACAGCAGGCTCCTCTTCTTCCGTAAAGAGGGAGCTACTGTCGCGGCACAATGGCGAGGCCGTGGCTTTACTTCGCCGAGGAAAATGTTGGTAAAAAGGTTCGTATAGTATATGATAAGTTACTTAACCAGTATATGTCCTTTGCGCGTATGCAAAGAACGCATCGCAATCCATGAAAAGATTAAGTCTTGGATGCTTGTCTGTGCAAATGTTTTTCGTTTCCGCTTCACTCTGACATAATTTCATTTGATTGTGTCTAGATAACCAAGAAGGCTCCCGTACTTCACGGTACTAGGAAAACCTGATTTGCGATGCAGAGTAGGCATTCCCGTTCTTCAGGCTATGTACAACTATCGCTAATGTCTCGAGTTTTTTCGACAATCCGAGATTACGATGGACTTGCGGAAAGTCACGTCATTTGTAGGGCAGAAAGAGAGTGACACCCCATTTTTGATTATCGGCTGGAAAGGTTGCTTTAGGAAAGACGGACATAAATAAGTCGTCGTTTCTCCTATATCTATATCTCATCGTGTAAATGGCATCAGAAGCAGTAAAACTCATGTGATATGATGAAAAAAAGAAGTCGACGTCTCCCTTAATTTAGATGTAAGCAATTATCTTATGTCCGGTTTCGCTTCTTGACTTTCTGTCTTCTTCCTGAGTAGGCATTGCTCTATATAATAAATAGTGATAGCTAATCGTGCTATGATTCTTTGTATGTTCACTGGAATTGCATAGCTGTCTGTGGTCTTTCTCTCTAGCGCATGAATGACGTTGACGACATGATTGGTTCCGTCGTGTGACCGGGAACGCTTTATTGTTCTATCATTGAATTGACGCATGCGCTCAACAATATAAACCGGTCTGCGGTTTTCGCCTTCGGTTCTTAGTTTTCTGACATTCTGGATGGCGCTATCCACTTTAAGCCATCCTTGGATTCTCTTTCGGATTTAAAGGCTGGTTCTTTTTACGATTATAAACCATTTCGATAATAATTGCCGCAACGATGATGATTGGCTCCTTGCCATGACCGAGGGGGCTTTCTGCGTCTGCTGAATGGCCATTTCGAATCTGCTTCCGAAAGTGTGTTTGTGTTCACTTCCTACGTATGTTGGTATACATTCTGATTCTGGGCCGACGGTTCCAGCATGAGTGGCTTGCATTATATTGGGAAATATGTTATTTATGCTGTAACGACTAATATCGTTTGAGTCATCGCCATCCATGCCAGTGACCGTGTTCCCAACCTATCTAAGAGGCTTACCCGTACGTAGAGCTTAGGTGAATTCGTACGAGCGATGACTCGAAGCGCAATTGTAAACGTCGCTGTACTCTGGGTTGGCCGGTACTTAGAAGTTTGTCCGACGGGCATCCCATTTGGAATACGCAGGGTGCTCGCGTTTGCAATGTGTACCTCATAAAACAAAGGACGCCTCCGATTCATCAAAATGCCTGCGTCGACGAAGAAAAAATCCAAGAATGGCCAACGCACGAAGGCCACCAACAAGACAAAGGTGCGTGAGATATCTCCAGGTACCAAGATCATCGAGGACCTTACCAGCACCGATGTTTTGTTGGGAAGAGGCAACGGAGTGGCAGGGTTTGTGGGCAACCAAAACTTCCGCAAGTTGGTCTGGTCGCAAAAAGATGCCTACGCCAGCGCTTATCGTAACGAAAAGGGGGTTGTTGCCGTTAGGGTCATGAGATTGGTTGCTCAACAAGATCCTCCCGGTCGCTTCGTCGAACGAATTGGTCCCAATCATTTCTTCGAGGTTGACGAGTCGAAAGCCTTAGAAAAAACTTGCCAAGCCCTTCGTGAGAAGAAAAACAAGAGACCTCCTGGTTTAATCATGACACAGCGTCCTCATGTCGTGAAGCCCAAAGAGCTACGAGCTGCTAGCTGCCCTCAGACGGAAGGAAAGGTCTCGACAAACTCGAAACGAACGAAGCGCTCGACTGTGCGGAAATCAGGTTCAAACAAAATTGCGGGAAAAGAAACGAAGGCGAAGCTAGTGAAAAGAAAGACTACAGGAGCAAAGGTAAAGCTGTCTCCGAGGATTCAAATTAAGGGTATTAGCAAGATAAGTGCTCCTCTACCTCCTCCACAGCGGAAGTACCCAGCGAAGTCGCCACGCAAGACCCCGTACAAGCCGAATGAGACTACTGCGAGTATTTCTGAGGGAAGCACTGGGAAGCAAATGGAGATACAATCTCCCACTGAGCGGACGTCTCATCAAGGCACTTGCACGAACACGAACCACAATGTTGTCGCAACGATGCGCACCACGTACGAAGGAACACCCGGCGCGTGCTACAAACCTCAAGATGCCAATAGTGACAACGTGATGAGTGAACAGGAATGCATTGCCTACACATCCCCCATTGCAAATACTCTCAAACGCGGCTCAACGAAGGATATGGATTACGAGTTTGCTGCTCTTCCCCCACACCTGACTGCTTTTTTCAGTGGAATTTATTCCAACCATTCCTGTTTTGGGGATGACGGGACACAGTCAAAAGCTATTGCTATCACACCAATCTATGAGGCTCCTCCAACCACCACGTTGCCAGCTACATGGAGTCATCCAAGCAATGAACTTGCTAGCTTCACAAGTTTCTTGTGGGGTAACGTGGGCAAAAACACCACATCCACATCTGCCCAGAAGTCATCTTCAGAATCGCCTCCAACTGTTGTGGACTTCGATTTCATAACTCCTCCCAGTTTCGGAGAGCCACAGCAATCCCTCTTGCTTGATGATATCAATGACGGGACAAGTTTTTGTGACGAGCACTTTCCGTCTCTATCCGAAGAAGATTTTGCTATGTTTATGGTGTAAAGAAGAAGACTTTATCCCAACAATACTGATGCTCCAACGGCTGTGCCACAATGGTAGAACTTTTGGCCTTGCAGCAAAGTATCGCTAGTGAATTTTGAGTCTATACACATCATTTATAAAACCTAGAAACCGCTAGGAAAAGGCATGTTGACAACACTACGCATCTCTTATTTCTGTTCATCTCTTATTATCTGTATAAAAGCAATAATGTTATTTTTTCGTCTGGCTAATGCAAGCTCCTGGGTTTTGTTAGCTGTTTACAAACGGTTTGAAAGTCATTAATTTTCACTGGCTTGCTGGCTGGCTACGAGAAATTGGAAAGGCGTGGAGAGGAAAACGCGAAGGGGAAAAAAGTGGTTCTTCGGAAGAACGGATCGGATTTTAAAAAAGGAAGGTTGGTGGCCGGCGACTGGAAAATGGCGCCATGAAAGAATAATCAAATAAATATGGGACATTTAAGATATTGGCTGGTTCGTAATATATGAACAGGCAGTCTACTTGCTTCTCACACTATCAATTCGATTTTTCGTCAGGGCTATTACAGGCTATTCACAGTCAATCGAGCATTAATCGCAAATATGCGGTCATAAAGAGGGTCTCTATCCGCGGACGCTGAGTTGTGATCCGTGTTTTGGAAAGAATGCCGAGATTCCAGACGGCAAATCGTCCGAATGCAATCCAATCGGACCAGCAGAGGTCGGAGAACGTTCGTCACTTTTGGTTTTCTTTCTGGTTGATCGTAGTTAAAAAAAGTTTTGAAATATTTTACTAGTTATCATTGGCTCTTAATATTTGTCGTAGTTGCACGTCTATATATATATTCGTTTCAACACGTCAATTCGACGTGGTATATGCACATGCATCGGAAATTATATTTCTCGACAGATGGTCATGGACGCAGCTTTCTGGATTGGCTTGGCAGATGGCCGGCCATCAAACGCCGTGCCGCGATGTCTTCTCGGTCAACGAGAAACCCACAAACGAGAAGCGAACAAATCATAGAGAATCTGCAAGCACTAGGGACCATGACGACTACTTCATCGAAGCGTAGCATTACAGAGAGCGAAGATAGTTCCCTGTCAGACTCAGCATCAGGAGGCGGAGATGAAAAAACGATCCCATTTTTAAGGTGAGTCGAGTTGTAGTGATTCTCGTTGATGCCAATGGTGGGAATGAGAAAGGGGAAAATTCGCCTTCTACAGCGAAGGAATTTGTGGACATCGAGGTTGTTGCGAGGCCAGACGATACAATTCCCCGAATGTACTGCTTTCGACTTACAAAAGGTATTGTCGATGTGTGTGAGCTCATGGCTGGAAAGTGTTCGCTGTCGACGGAAAAGACGAAGGACATCAAAAGAGAGTTTCCCATCGTGGCGATCCATCACCTAAACCCATAACCTGGATCTCCATCAACCGAGTCGCCTCACGGCACAACGGAAGATACCACAAGTTTTCTCATCTTTATGAATTTGAAGTTATTACGAATATAGTCTCACCTACTATCCTCTTCTATCTTCAGACGTCTACGGGATATGCTGCTGGAGAACGACGACGTAATTTCCTTTTCTCCTGGGTGTGAGTAGCTTTCACTATTTGTTCTTGCCACATTTTGCCGCTAAGTTACGCCGAGAGCTTTTCTCACGTATCCTTATTTTATTTTATTGCAGATCTTAGCGACGGAAAAAGGGTTTTGGGACGTCTTATTGTACACGATCGACTGACAGTAGAGGCGAAAGTGTTGCCACGATATTTCAACCACTCCTCTTTTGCGTCGCTACGCCGGCAATTGAACTATTTCAGTTTCGTAAGAGTTGGCAAGGGTCGTCAAAGGGAATCGACTTACATCAATGAAGATGTTGTAGATCTCAACGACATTCTGCATCTCAAACGTCGTCCCGCATCCGCTGGGCTTGCGATAAATACCGCGATAGTTACGCAACATTTGGAAACTGATCTTGGCTCCATGGAAAGCAGATATGTGGACTCGATCGTGCCCGTCGTGCACTTGAAACCACATTATCTTGGTAGCACCGCTCCTGTCAAGAAGCATGCCAAACGTCAGCGGCTAACACCGAAGCTTCTTCGCTGTGACCGTTCTTCACCTCCTGCAACGTCATCATTAAACAACTTTGTCAGTGAAGACGAGCACTCGGAAACAAAGCGCCATTACATTGCTCTGGATCTAACCAAGTCTTCATTGGTCTCCAGAGTGGATGAAGACGATGTGTTGGCCGGTTGCAGTGCCCTGCTAGGCTTGGCCCGAAGGTCTTGGGAGTAGGAATCTGGTTTTTGAAGGGAGAAGCACCTTCTTTCGTTTTTGATGAAAGCATTGACAATGTTTCTTTGTATTGTATATTGTCATAATCGAAGTAAATTCATGCTTGTACACTGGTTTTGGAATTTTCCCAGTCTTATAGAGATGTTTTAAGTATACCGATGACTCACATTGGGAGAGCTGGTGTTCGCTCTCGGACGAGAAAACCACGGTGACCCTGTTCCCTCGTCCATTCCGTACACACCGGCGTTGCCCGCACCGAAAGCGCCCGTGGCTCCGTATGTAAAGTCAATTCCCGGTACGCTTAGTGTCCGGTGTCGCCGTCGCGGAGGATTCTTTCCGACCCAGTCCAAAAGTAGTTCGCGCTCTACGTCCATTTGCAGTTGGTTCATAATCGGTTCGAAACCGAGCGCAGTCACCATTCGCGTTCGTCGGTAGACTTGAGCTCCATATTGGTCGCGGGAAACTACCAAAGCACCCGTTTCATTGGCCTGTAGAATCGCTGGGCTGATGAACGGCTGCACCAAGCTTTCTCCGGTCGTAATTAGGTTAGATGACGTCATGGCTGTTTCGTATGGGGCTGGCGGTTCCATTTCGCCTGCCGTATCAATATGAGTCCAACCTGGTAAGCTCCACATAAATTTCGTCGCAATCCAAAGTGTCAGGAACGTTCCAGCTATGAGAACAAAGACCCAGTAAACATAAAGGAAGCTGCGAAACGGACTTCCAACAGGCACCTTTGAAAATGAATTGACGGCTGCTCGGTACGCCTGGATAGCGTTCGCGTGAGATAAGGTCGGAACACAAAAAGCAGCATGAGCTGGAGAAAATGGAATCTTTCGGAACTCAGTCCATCGAACCAACAAGCTGTGGACGCTAGCTAGCATTCCCACTATGCAAAGGCCAAAGAAAAAATGCATGCAAGGTAGATATACCATGCGATGGACTACTTGAAACCGATTGATATCTGGGTGTTCTTCCTTAAAGGAAGGCTGGGCCATGAGCGTCATTGCATAAAGACTTATGTTTGGGGCGGACATTTGCATCCACCCTACTGTTGCCGAAATTTTTCTATTCATGGCAACACGAATAAGACTGATCGGGAAAAAGAAAAAGTTCAACGAGAGGGATATCTGAAGCAAAAAAGAGCCAGCGCCATGAGAAAATTTGTAACGCCCTTTCTGTTTAGTAGCAACAAAAACAAGTAGTACACACCGCCATAAGGAAATGCCCAGCCATTGGATAGTACAACCATATTTTCACTGCCGAAAGTCCAATAGAAACCGTGTTTGGGAACCAACTTGGTTCAGGCATGATGCGGTATGCTAGCGCCATGTAAATGAACCAGATTGCAAGACAGAGATGAATAAAGCCAGCTAGCGAGACCACTACCTGTCCTATCAGTCCTCGTCCGGCAAAAACCACATTCAGAGTCATGCAAAGCAAACCCGCTGGTGTTGCCGTAGTTGGAGAACTCAGTTCGTCGAATACCACACGGCGGGCCAAAATGAGTTTGGCAATAAAAGTCGACGCTATGACTCCTGCGATAATCGAACAAGCAAAATGGAAATTCAGCGCAACTTTGTACATTCTAGCACTAGTGTCGCAATAAAAACAACCAGGAAATTCGGGGAATGTGCACTGAGATGAATGAAAGTGCACCGGTTCGCAGGAATCCATGTTTTCTTCAGCAAATTTGAACCAGTCAACACCAAGGTTGGCGACTGCTAGAGCAATTGCACCAATCGTAAGCGGAAGATTGGCAACAAAGGATTCTAGCCAAATAAAGAATCGGAAAAGCTGGCTGACCCATTCGCCAAACTGTTCTTTTTGATAGCGGCTGAAACGACGGTACCAACGACTGTGCTGCTGCGTAGACCGTTCTTCCGCAAATGCTTCAGCTCTCCATTGCTTGATCAATCGAGATCTTTCTTTCTCCAGCATCCGTGCACGCTTCTTCATCCATCGTTGATATTCGTGAGAAGACGCTGATGATGCCGACACAGAGCTGCTGGATTCTTCCTCCGAGGAACCACTCTGCACACGAGCTTTTCTCGAGTGTCGTTCGTGTTTCTTCTTCTTTTTCTTCTTCTTTCGATTCAGCTTTCGTCTTTCTTTCTCGGTCTATCAAAGGAATATATGGTGTTGAGTGAAATCCAAAACTTCATTTATCAAGGCAGGCACACAAGGCCAAGGCGTACCAGATATTCCATTTCTTTGGCTCCCGTCGTATTTCCCCTGCGTTCCGTTGAAGCCGACTGAAATTCGTTTGGCCAATTCGTACGACGGCTCTGTCGGCGTTGGGAGCTTTCGCTGCTTAAGCCAGCACGAGACTCAGATGCATTTGACTTGTCGTAGTATTCACTCGTGTTCAAGCCAGGAGGCGGCAGTAGATTTGAGCGCTCATTCGGCTCAGCACCTCCGTCATATCCACGTCGGGAACCATGCCCGTAAAACTGTGGCGAGTCCAGAGAATCTACATCATTGTCCTCACTGTACAGCCATCAGACTATGAGTACTCGCTCCAACAACAATGAATTGGTAAAAAAGTAAAATGTCTACATACCTGGAATTGACGTCGGAACTCACTGTTAGTTGGTCACTTGGATCGGCCGAATTCTGCTTGCTGCCGTAGGGCACGGTATCAAGAGATTCAGGTCTCTCCTCCCAGTCGTCACCATCTATGGAGTTTAACCGCTTGTGTGATCCGCGTGTGGGCGGTGGTCCTTCGGTGGAAACTGATGGTTTTCTTTCGGATTTATGAAAGGCAAATGAGTAAACGACGGAAGTCAACAAAGATGCGCAGAGATCTCCAAGTAATGCACGTACCGTCGTCCAGCTGGTGTTTGTGGGCTCGTACTCCAAAGTTTTCCGCGTTCTACACTTGCCCGCCGCAAAAACTGCTGATTTTTACGATGATAATCGTTTACGTTTGGTACTTTCGGTGACCACGGATTGAGTTTTTCCAAGAAACTAGCTTTTCGTGGTTCTATCTTCGCTGGTCGGTCGAAACTACCTAAGGACGAGAGACTTCCGGAGCTGTCCGTTCGCATATGAGCGTAATTTGGCGGCAAACCAGGTGGAGGGGGAGGGGGTGGTAATGGAGGCTGGGCTGGGGCAATTTCGGGACGCACTCGTGCCGACGGCTTCCGTTCCACATCGCCATCCGATGAGGACATATTCGAAGACAGTCCAATTGTCGACGAATTGTTCCGCGAATGACTTCCTCCACGTGGGGGAAGAGGTATTTGATGGTGATTGCCGGACGTTCGGTATAAATGTTGCTGCTGACGAGGATCCGATGCTACCTTGTCCGCGGTTTGGAGAGGGTTGTTTCGTGTCCAGAGTGATTGCAGTTGCTGCTGCTGCGATGGTGGTGGTGGAAGGTGCCCGTAGTACTGCTGAAGAGGTGGCGGTGGATACGGGCCTAGCGGTACTTGAGGTACTGGGTAAGCATAAAGGGGCGGCGGTGGTGGCCCATGCGATGCTCTCAACGGTATTCCGGCATGCGGTGCGTAGCCCGATGGCAAGTTTTGAATATAGTGGTGAGGATGAGCCTGCGGTAGTGGATGCTGAGGTTGATGGGGAGGAAACGATACATTTTGTCCATACGGAGAAGCAACCTCTTTGGTGTGTGGTGTAATCTGAGGAAGATTCTGGTGCTGCTGCTGGTGTGGAAGATGCTGCAAAGTCGGAGCCGGCAGCGGCATGGGTGCTAAATTCGGAGGTATATGCGGGCGATGTTGTTGCAGCTGTAGTTGTTGTTGTTGCAGCTGTAGTTGTTGTTGCTGATCTTTGGCACGTTGTGCCATGAGTTTTCGTCGTTCGTGGTACGGCAGTTGTCCAATAGTCGGCAGGCTGGGTATCACCGGAGCTGGATTTGCGGGTAAGGAGTTTGACGATGCGGAGAACTTTTCTTTTCCTCGCATGATTTGACTACTATTACTGGGAGGAACGATGCGAATGGATCCGGAACTCCCGAGACTATCGAAACTAGGAAAGCGATCCCTCCCATCCCGTCCACGGCTGTCCCGCCGAACATGTTGCGGACCAGTGAATCGCAAAGAATCTGGGTTGGAAGTATCGCGTTGCGGCGTTGGTGGTTGAAACACAATACTACCATCGCTGGCGTCGGATTCTTCGAAAAAGGATGGACTGAAGAAGGGATGGGCCGGTTGTATGGGTCCGGACAGCGAAGGCAGAGAATTGGCGTCGCTGCTGTCGACACGTCGGTGCACGGGAATAGTCGACGTCGCGGGAGACACGGGTGCGGTGCCCTCGGTGACGCTCGTGTTGTCCGTGTCGGCCAAAGTCGTG
Organism: Phaeodactylum tricornutum CCAP 1055/1; assembly: GCF_000150955.2. Classification (NCBI taxonomy): domain Eukaryota; phylum Bacillariophyta; class Bacillariophyceae; order Surirellales; family Neidiaceae; genus Phaeodactylum; species Phaeodactylum tricornutum. The sequence goes on along the minus strand of NC_011669.1, from coordinate 266,342 downwards.
ACGATGAGGGGAGGCCGTCCCACCGACGCGGATATTGCACCTCGTTCTTCCGAAGAGTACGCTCGAGCTCTGGGTGTTTCCAAAACGGGAGACATCCAACTCTCATTCGTGCCGCCGTCAAATTCTGGAGCGGTATCTAGCGTTGCCACGGGAGCGTCGTCGGTTTCGTCGTGACACGGTGAAGCCGCAGGGGTCGAGATGGGACTCTTCCTCCGTTCCGTGTCTCCGGGATGGTCGTTAGCAACGTTCGGCGACCCGTCACGAATCGAACGGTTCGTGCTCATGGTTTCCTACCGCTTTCGTCCTTTCTCCATACGAATGCCAATCCACCAGACGGTTGTGTACATATATATATGTGTGTGTGTGTGTGTGTGTATGTCGTGCGACACATGTAGAGTGGTATGGAAACGAAGCTATCAACGACGACACGTACGGTGTTTCGTTTTCGTGGTAACGAGTTTCGTTCGGCGCTCGCCTCGGACGTCTCGATCCAGTCGACACAACTACCCGAACGAATCGATCGAGACTTGTTGTTGTTTTGGATCGGTCAATTCGTTGCACCACCGTGTATACCTACGGCCAACATCCCCTGGCGCGAACCACAGGGAGGGCTCCACGCCCGGACGTCGTGACGACACGTCTTCGACTCAAGTTCGCCGTTCGCAAGCTTGTCGGGCTGGATAGAAACCGATCTTTAACGGGCCTCGAGACGTGAAATTTTCAAGCCAAAAATAAAAGGAGACATGGATGCGTGCCTCTCTAGGCAATAATTTGTGTGTGTACGAACATCTAGTATGCATATACTGGATATTGTAGTCTGAGTGGTTTGAACGGAAACGCATTTCCTGGAAACCGATATAATTAGAGGTGCGCTTAATTTTGGTCGAAAATGACTCGAGTCGTGTCTTTCCAGGCGTTGAATCTGTGGAAGGCCTAAGTGGACGACCCGTTTTGATGGGAGCGGTTTTCCAACACCAAACGCGTCGGGTGCCGCGCAACGGATGTGGTTCGTAGCGGTTCCAGGGAGCGCGAGCCCGTTGGTAGCAGAAACCGCCCTACGAGTCGTACGCGTCGCGCAGGACTGCCGCCGTGCTCGTCGTAGCGTACTACTACTACTACTACTTACTAGTACTAACTATCCAACACACAAAGTGTACGAAGTACTGATAGTACCACAACTTTCGTTCCGTCACTCCGCTTCGCACGGAAGAAATCCGTGTCCGGCACCGACTCGTTTGGGTGACCATGGCGCCTCGGGAAGCGACGGGTACTTTCCCGGATCAGTACCTGACCTTCGATTACGAGTCTGCGGTTCCTTTAGGAGTTCCTCCGGTAGCGCAGGATCCCGTGCACGACGGAATCGAAGGTCACGGAGCGGATCACGGGGAGGAAGGCCCGAGCCCTTCCCTCGTAGGGGATGCGTTGAACCCCGTAGGAACGGGTACTCCTGCTCCCGCCGAACCGTATCGCACGGTTTCCAACGAAGCAATTGATCCCTTGTCCATTGATCCCACCAGTGCTTTAGAACAACAACAACAACAACAACAACAACAACAACAACAACATCCCGATACGTGGGGAAATGGTCCCGTTGCGGAGGAAGCGTTGGAAACTACGGAGTCCCGTCCCCCAATGGCGGTTGGACGTCCCTTTTCGTCTGGCTCGTCCGTTGGAGCTCCTGTTGTCTCCATGGATCTCGGCAACTCGGTCGAAGACACGGCGTCGGAAGGACCTATCAGCACCGGTTCTACTTATCTCAACGCATTCACGGCCCCCCATTCTCCCCGTTCGCTGGCAGTCTCGCCTCTGACAACGCAGAGTCGTGTCGGGACTCTGCGTGGATTGTTGCCCTTCCAGTCGGTGCTGGACGCAACGTTGGCGCTCGACAGTGACGAAGATGTGCTTGATCACGACGCTCCAGCTTTGGAAAGCACGTTTGACAGTGTCGCGAGTTCCGTCGATGAAACGAACGGCAACGCGTGGGGCGAATCCCATTTGGTGGAGGAATCCTTCGATGATCAACAGAGTCACGCGGCGTCCGACGATTCCTCACTCCAACACATATTCCGCAACGCCGCCTTTGATGGGGACGAATCGGCCCCCGCCACACCGCTCAACGTGCCGACCAATATCAATTCACCGTTGTCTCCGAATTCGATTATGCTTTCCTTCGGCGAAGACACTACCGTCAACGATCTCAAGTACTTTGCGGAACGGGGCTGCATTGTGCCTCTGTTGGAAGCCTTGAATACCACACGACTCGTGACACTCGGTACCCGCATGCTGGCGGATTACGCAAAAATGGCGCATCGACGAGCCGCCGTTGCGTCCAACCGCCGAATTCTACAATTTGTACAACACGTCATGTTGAGTTCGTCGGTGGACGGGTTGGGAAGAGAGTACGCGGTCGAAACCATCCGGAGCTTGACGGCCACGGAAGCCAGCGATGCCTATCTAATGCAAGCACACGGGTTACTGAGTACCTTGGCGCTAGTCGCGCGGGGTGGACCCTTTGCCCGGCACGTACAGGAAAACAACGTGGTGTACACCGTTCCGTTGGCTTCGGAAAAGGCACAGCTGCACGCATGTATCGCGATCATGAATCTGAGTTGCGGCAAGGGGAACAAAATTGAAATTGCCAAAATTCCGAACGTGCTAGAGTCAATGCGAGACGTCATGCTCAATTCCGCGGACGAGGCACGGCTCAAGGCTACGACGTGCGTCAAGAACTTGAGTAACGCGGACGCCAACGACGCGGCGTTGTTGGGGACGCCGGGATTGGTGGAAGCCTTGGGACACGTGGCGGCATTTACGTGCTCGCCGGAAACAGGAGCGACACCGTGCACTACCAACGCATGTTTGTCCCTGATGAATTTGTCCATCTCCAAAGCCAATAAACATCGTGTGTTTCGGACTCGAGGTGTCATGGATGCTCTCATGGCGGTTCTGGAACGTACCACGGCTCAAGGTTCGTCCACCGAAGCACGCATTAAGGCGTGCTCGGCTCTTTCCAATTTAGCGATTGGCTACGACAACAAGATTCCCATGTTCCAATATCCCGGATTTGTGGAATCCATCTTAAACGTGATTCAAACCGATAGCGGTGAAGCTCGAACTAAAGCCTGTTCTATTCTTTGGAGCTTTGCGGCTGAAATGAAGAACCAGATCCCGGTCGTGCAGCGACAAGACATTTTGCCAGTTCTCGTACAGGTTGCTGAAGAAGACGGTACAACGGAAGCTCGTTTCAAATGCGTAGCCGCTCTTACACTTTTGGCGGAATCTCTACAAAATGCCGTTCCCTTGCTGGAAACAGGCGCGCTACCACCCTTGATGGATATCTTACATCATGCGGGACCGGATCCCACTCAATGGAAAGGACAGACCGCATCTTGGTGCGTTGGCTTTCTCATGAACATAGCCCAGAGCGACGAAGCAGTTCTGACGCTCCGTGAATCTGGTGTGGTAGAATTGCTAGCACCACTACTGACTTTGGACCACTATCAGAGTCTGAAGGCGGCAATGGCCGTCACCTTTTGCTGTCGATATGATGAAGGCGATGAGTGTTACGATTTGCTACGAAAAACAGAGAATGTGATTCCCAAGATCATCTGTCTCTTACACAACACTCTGTCCGGTCGAGGAGGGAACGGATATAAGTATGGCGTCTTCACTCTGCGCTCATCTGTTGGTTGCATTGCAGCACTTGCATCCGGTCCTGACTTTATGAAAGAAAGAATAGCAACTGGTCCTGTTTACGAAAGCCTTCTCAGAGTGGTAACAGACTTTTGTGTGGATGGTGGTACTCCCGGTGCTATTGTGGGTGGAGGGCGCGATGACGCTTTGAGTGCGACGCTAGCCATCCGCGCTTTGCAATCATTGACAGGTCATTTGATTCCTATCGCGGGAAGTAGTACGCTTCCTTTTGGCCCCAAATTTGACGATCGATTGCTCACGGCTCTGGAGGAATTTGAGAAATACGCTCACCCTGATTTGAAGCAGGAAACGCGAGATCTCGCTACGGACGCCAAGATCCGTATCCAAGGAGGTCGTAAGACGGAAAGTCCAGGGATCAAGTATTTTCGTGACAACGATGGGGACGTTGACATGGATGTCGCTTCATTTGGAAGCCACTGCTGCGTGTTCGAGCAGATTCCTGGCTTTGGGGAAGACTTCTTGCAGGCGTTAACGCTTCCGTCTTTGAACGAAAGACAGTGTTCGCCTCCGATTGCTCCAGCTCCAAGTATTGTTGAAAATGAGTCAGACGACGAGCGACCCGTCCGTACGTTCCTTTTATCGGAAATTAGTACTGGTCGGCGCTTTGTTGTTCCGTCTGATCCTAGTGGAGGACGTGCATTCAATGACAAGCGAGAATGGTGTTATCGACGTGGTCGGTTTTGTACACAAGGGGAAACACCAGATCCGAACTACGCGTGGACAGCCGAATTGCAAATGGCCTACGAAGCAATTCTTGTTGGTTGTGATACTGCTTCATCCTCCTCATCGTCTATATTGGACGAAGGGATCCAAGGGCAATGAGTACTATGAGAACTCAGCAACAATAAGGCCATAGTATGCAGAAATATTCTAAGGGTTATAAAGCTTTATAGAGCGTCAAGTTTTTCTCTTCTGCAGGTTTATGCTCGCCTTGAAGTGTTCTTAATGTTGCATTAGTTGGAGTACGTTCTGCACCGCTCGCCTTGATTCTCAAACAAAAGGGTAATTTTCAATGAGGCTTATTCCTTGTGAATGATAGGATCCAAAGAGCAACTGCACTATTTTCGTTCGCGCTCTGTTCCTTGACAACATATTTCTATCTCTTTTTTATGTTTCACAGATTAACAAAATCGACACAGTGCAGTCGCAATGTATGAATCATTGCGCCAGGTACTGCTTCTACTGTCGCAGACTCGTTTCCTTCCTTCTCGAACCTTTCAAGAGAGCTCGAATCTCTCGCGAAACTCCGCTGGCTTGTGCCAGAATCACAGGCTCTTCACCCCAGGCGTTCTTGGCGTGAATACTTTCGGGAAATTTATCCACAAGTAGTGTAATAACTGAAGATGCCGCATTATATCGACAAGCTTCGTGCAATGGCGTATTCCGCATGCTGGTCAAGGCTCGGACAGAGTCTGGAGCTGCCTTGAGGAGAGCCTTGACAATGGAATTCTTGCATCTGTGCGTTTGCACCGCCAAGTGCAGCGGCAAGAATCCTCTAAGGGGTACTTCGACAACTTCGGGATTGGCGTTGCATAGAATCTTGATGACTTTGACGGATGCTTTGGGGTTCTGCACAGCCACTGCCAAAGGCGTTCGTTTACTGGCATCCAGAACTTGGCAAGCCTGGTAAGTTGCCAGTGCTTCCAGGGTTTCGATTGAGTCGGCGATTCTACCGGACGCGCAGAGTAGATGCAAGGCGGTCGCTCCGAATTGGGTTATCAATGCCGAAGACACCTTGGCTAAAGGGGACGCCATCAAGATCCCTGTCAACTGAGGCGGAGTTCTGAACAATGCACAGCAGTGGAGAGGCGATAATCGTTCGTTGTTGGTAATCAACACTGGCGAAGCTCCTTCCTCCTTGCCGGATCCAACCAGAAGCTCGGCAAGCTTGGTAACGTTCCGACCCAGATAGCGCTCCCTTTTACGCAAGTTCTTGTGCGAGTTGGACATTAGTAAGTGCAAGGGTGTGTCGCCATCCAAAGTTTGTTCAAAAATGCCGTCGGCGTATGCACCCAGCAGTTGTACAGCAAAAGTCCAAGGTGTGCTACCGGCAAATGCCGCTATGTAATGAATAGGCAGCCGGCCATGTCGATCCGCAACACTGGCCACTTTAGGAGCGGTATTGAGCAGCTTCACCAATACGCGTTCATGTGCTCCGTGGGCAATCGCTGCGTGCATCAAGGTCAATCCAGCATTATTTTGAGCCATGACCCAGTAGCCTCCTAACATCCGCAGTAGCGACGAAATGGCTTCTTCGCACGCGGCTTCAATATCAAAGTCATTACAACGTCGAAAAGCCTGACTCGTCACCAATAAGTGCAAAGGCGAGTCTCCCGTATCGTTAAGCATTTCTAGAGTTTCCGAAGCAAGTAACAGCAGGTTCTTGATAACACCGAACTCGAGATTTTCTACATCAAGATTGGCGCAGGCCAAATGAAGTGCAGTATTGCCGCACTCGTCAACCTGCAACAGCATGTGCCGCAACACATCCACAGGAAGCATCTTCAGGATGCAAATCGCTAGTTTGGGGGGCGCTTTCCAGGCCATGACGTGGAGCGGCGTTTCGTGGTGATCATTGCGCTCGCGAAAACTTGCAATCAAGATTTCCTCGTCGGTAGTGTCTCTTAAATCTAAGAGTGTTTCGTAGATACCCTTCCAATCACATGTTCTCAAGAGAGCGTGTAGATCGGTGGAAAGGACAGGGGGAAAAGATGACGACAAGACCGACGACGAGTCATCTCCCCTGCCGTTGCATCGCTCGTCACTAGAATGGCAACCGCCATCATCACATGAAGGTGATAATTTCTTTTGGATGTACTTCGTCTCGCTGCACGAAACCGCGTGGCTTTCCAATGGTTCATGTAACGACAAAGAGATAGAAAATGGTGCGAGAACAGCTCCTTTGTCAATACCAGAAGTCGACTGGAGCGTCGTGCTCCGCCTCAGGGGCGGTGATTGCCGGTCGCTTTGAACTGCGCCGTGTCCCAATCGCACCATGGAGGGAATGATGTTCAGAGTTCTGACACCGAAGATGCGATCAACAGTTAAACTTACGCGGTGCTTTCAAGATCATAATGGGCATATGACTGCAAAACATTCGATGTTCTGCGTCGTATGAACGGAACCTTGACTTGCGGGAAAATCAAGATAGTGAATCACTGTGAATTAACAGTAACCTTCCTTTCTCACACGTTCCATTTTTGTTGTAGTTGGAACGAGAGCCTGCATTCGAAAGTCTTGAACTCATTGATAGAAGGGAAAGAGATGGTTCTGACTCGACTTTAAGCATTTGCTGATGTTGAAAACCATAAACGAGCTTCTATCGAGGACAACCACCAGAAATCATTTCGGTACTACGCGAAAAAGTCTGATGTAAATGCTTGTCATAAAAGAGTCATAGTATCAGCGGAGATGGGCCTATTTTGTAAATGTGTACTCAGAAATGTCTCTAACTCTTCGCAAATAACAATAGATCGGCAGTCGTGAAGTGAATCTTAGCTCTTGCTTTACCAGCAAATAGGCCCGGCCAATCAGTGATTGATTGGCTTCTTGGCAAATACCTAACACGATAGTCTCGTCCAATACGACGTCCACCATCTTCAGACATCCTTCGTCAAAACAGCTCCATTCACTACGTCAACGCTGTTTTGCTTGTCGAAGTCAGCATAAGAGTCGGATACCGAAAATTGGTTGTTTTGCCTTCTTTGCATTAGGAATGTATAGCAGTAACTATATGGGTGTCTCTTGGCCCGTCCAATGGTACTGCTCAATACGGTAGTTTCCTTCTTTTTTGAACAGTAAACTCGGTGTGGTTATCTCTTTCCAGCATCGGAAACTTCGACGTCATGTGGGATTGATCGAAGGAGTTCAGTCATGTGCGAAATTAATGGCTAAATTTCCTCTAGAGACAATCGTGCCAGCGAAGCGTCAAGCTGCGTCGACCTCACGGAATCTGTCTTGCTTTGCCGCTCACACGATTCGTGGCAGGAAAAGCAATACCTATTCGTCGCAGTCCCACATATCAAAATTCGATTTCGCTCGTACTAGAGTTGAGCCGACGCTATTTACTCTTTTCAGTTAGTCGTAGGATAACTTCCCGATTGATGCCATTCATTGGTTCGCTCTTGTTTTCGCTCATCAATCACAAACCATGGCAGGACTTGAATCTATTGCTCTTGCTGTAGCTCAGCTTGAGCGCGCAAGCGCACGCGAAGACACTGTAAGCCGTGGTGCCGTATCGCCACAGGATGGCGCCATTGAAGGACCATCGCACCTATCTTCTTTCGGAAGCCAGCCTCCCACTCTGCCTTCGCGGTCGGCGTTTATGCCAGCTTCGCGAATTGTATCTACTGATTTTTCGCAATTTGCTTCTCCACACGGCTTTACCTTTCACGCACCAGTATTGCCGACGCCTCAACCACAAAATTCCTCATCTGAAGGTGGCCGCACTCCAGACGCTTCTTCGCCGACCGAACTGTCGGAATCCTCCATCGCTGTTGCTCAGAGTGCGATGGATAACCTCATGTCAGTAATGGGATTAGCCGAAAGGTCAACTTCTTCATTAATCAAGTCCCCAACTGATCCAATCGAGAAGGTATTACTGAACGATGTGCTGTTGGGACGAGGCGGGGAAACCAACCATCATTCGGGAAACGTGTTTTACCGTCACCTCGTCAAGGCCTGCCAGCCGGCCTATATATCTGCCAAGCGTCGAAACAAGCCTCGCATTGCCGAGAGTATCGTGTACACGGTTCGCCAGCTCGGCGGGCGTTTCATCAAGAAAGGTACCGGAGACAACGTCTGGGTAGATGTTGGCAACACCAAGGCCCGCGAAAAGACTTCGCAAGCTCTTCGAGAAGGCGCACCTGACTTGCGCAACGGCAGTCCCATTAAGGGCGCCGAAGAAAAAACTGAGGAAGGCTGTGGACCCGGCCTGGTGCTAGTCGAAACCGCCCAGCCTGAGCTAAACTCTCCAACGAAGAAGCGCCGAACAAGTTTGGATGCGCTAGCCCGTGCCGCTGCGAGCACGACCCCAGGAATGGATAACAATTGTGACTTACTGTTAATGACTCGATCACCCGACTCTTCCATGAATATTACGGCGAGCGTATCGGGAGACGAAGAATCTTCGAAGCAGTCTAAAAGGTCCAATTCGTCGCTTGGACCTCGTATCAAGCTTTTGAAGCGGCGTTTGGAAAACGATAATGGGCTTTGATCTATGCTGCTTTTTCCGTCATTTTATTCTATATCTTAAAGTATAAAATGTTCATCATGAGGTTGAGTATTTGTACTAGGTTACCGCGATGAGATCATACACTCTACAAACTAGCTCTGTTCGAAAGTTCGGGTAATGTTCGGCCAAACACGGAAAAACCTGGGGTGTGTCGGATCTGAAATTTTCACTTTTTTTTCGTACTCACGACGGTACTGAAGAAAAACACGACTCAGATTTTCGAAGCCTTCATGGCTGGGTGGCGTGCACCAACGGAGATACGAATGTCAAACTGTAAGTATGGTTGACTGCGGGCGATTTATATTAGGAGCACATCATATTGTAAAAACTACGTGACAAAGTGTCCCACTCTACGCTCTCTAGAGAGAGGCGCCTATTTTAAAACAGCTTGAACAAATTGCATACAGCTTCTTCTTCAGCTTCTCGATATTATGTTTTTCCTTTTGCACGAACTACGTCCAATTGTAAGTGAGGAACGAAGATAGCAAGCTCACGGGCTTTTTGCACTTCGAAGCGGAGATAACTGAATCAGCGAAGCAAACGTGTGAGGCAATCGAGATCTGTCTTCGTCGTCGGAAGGGTCCTCTGCTGGATAGCCCGTCCCATCAATGTCGCTATCCTCAATTTCTGACAGAAGCCCTTCCAGTTCCTCCTCACTGTCGTCTCTGCTGGCATCTGGGTTTCTCATGAATATCCCGTTCGGCGCACGTCGTTTTTTCCGTTCTAGCTCGTGGATGTAATCGTCCTCTTCGGGGTCAGGCAACTGATCGGCGGCTTGATACGCAGCCACGACGAGCAGCGCTGCAATTAGGTACGGCCATCCCGGTAAAGCCGAGTTTTCCGATATTGTCATGAGACTTCCGAACACCAAAGGGCCAATGCCTTCGGTTAACGCTTTTATTCCGTTGACGGCTCCGAGTGCTTCTCCCACAGCATCGGGTTCAACGCTGCCACTGACAAGCGACGTCAAACTGGGGTACACTAAATTACCGAGCAGGGAAAAGCCTGCGCAGACAAACAGATGCCATCCCTCATAGGCAAACCCCAACACAACACACTGCAGTGCGAATGAAACAAGACCAACTTTCGTGGCTTTCTTCTCCCCTAAAAGCGGAACCATGACACGAACCAAGACGGCCTCCGCAACCATCGTGCACAGCCCCAACGCTGACATGAGTTCGCCGAGTCGTTCCGGGTTCAAATGGAAACGCCGGACGGCATACACCGACAGCGTACTGATGAGCGCCCAGAGTCCGGTATAGTAAAGAAAGGCAACTTGGCCGACCTTGCGCAGAAATGGATCAGCCGTGATGAGTTTGAGAGTGTCCCAGGGATTCCAGGAAAAGTTGTGATCCAGAGTCATGAGTGAGATGCTGCTTTTGTTAAGAGAGTCGAAGGTGGAACCGTCTTGCTGTATCCGTGATTCGGGAAGGATAAAATAGATATAGGCAAGGTCCACAATAGTGAGAATAAGAGACGAAAGAAAGACGTACTGCTTGTTGGTTTGTGCCAAGTAGCCGCCCGCCATGGGTCCGATTGTAAAGCTGAGGCCAAAGGTGGCGAGCGCGAGTCCGTACGCTGACACGCGTTCGTCTTGCTGTCGGACGGTATCGGATATGTAGGCAAAGACGAGAGTAAAGGTGGACGAGAAGATCCCGGAAAGCGACAGCAATACAATGAATACGGTTACGGCGTACGGGTGCACGGCATCGCGTTGCTCTCCTGAGAGTTCGTTTCCACCCAACATGGACCAGGGGTCATCGATTTCGCTGGCTGTATCTACTGACGCTCCTTGCAGAGGCCCATCCCATTCGGTCGCAGAAGGAATCGTTTCCTTCCAAGAAAAAAATGCCAGGGAGCAAACTGGGGCACACGTTCCCATTACCGTCACAAATAGGCATATTCTTCGTCCAATCAAGTCCGAAAGCTTGCCGAATATTGGACAGGCACAAAAGGCCAAAAGACCGCGCACGCAATCGGCGATGCCCATCACCAGGTACACGGAAGAACCGTACTGTTGGAGGAGGAGCGAAGGTAGCACTGCTCGGGTCAAGGCAACCGCGAGGAATTCCAGGAGCAGCACGGGTAGAACATACAGGTGTTGCCACTGGGTGTCAATGGTCGAAATGTGGGATGGCACTTCCGAAGGAACATGCACGGCCGTTGGTTCGGAAGAAGACAGCGCCACGTGAGACTTCGTCGATGGAGTCGGCGTCGGACCTTTCAGCACTCGAGTCGTTCGGGCCGCGCTGTTTGTGCCTGGAGAAAATAGCAGCGACATGGCTGCAACTCAGATCCGTAGGATTTTCCTAGACTCGTTTGAGATATCGTAGGCAATGGGTGACGTCGTTGCTACAGTTGGACCCATGGTCATGATACAGCTTTGGAAGATAGTCGGGGTTGCCGGATTGGCACGGGAATGAGAGGTTTCTCTTGCGAATGCTCTCGTGTATGGTACCACGGTTTGGCCCTGACGAACAAAGACCCGTGAATGATAGTTAACAGTAAACATGTCGTCTGCGATACAATACACGACATACTTGCTTATAAGTCGAGAACGCAAAAATCACTTGAAGACAGTGCTCTGTGCGTGTTCAGGATTCACGATGTTACGATGGACGAGGAGCGGGAGCAACCGGAGACGACCCAAAGCAATAATGTCAAACCGAAAAGCAGATATTGCTGTTCGTAAACTCTCTTTTCAAAAACGTTGTCACGGAGGCTTTCGCTCAGTGACTTTGTTGGGTGCTATCAATAGTTCGATCGTTCCTTTGGGGCGCGATGCTGCCGCTCACCAGGCGCTCGCTCTCGGCTGCTTCTCGAACTAGAGCATGCACCGGCTGGTCGCGGACTGGGAATATATGGAATCTTACGGAATCCCGGCTCTATACATCATCCGCGTCGTCGTTGTTGTTGTCCAAGGACGTAACCGGTGATAAAAGACTGTATTTGCACGTCGGGCCGGCGGGTGATTGTTGGACCGGATCATCCATCTTCGCCGCCAAGCACTTGCAGCCGGACTACGTCAAATCCGTAGTTTTACCCAACAATCTATCCACTGCGGTGGTAGACGCCATGCTTGATGTATTAGAAAGCGACCCCGCCATGGCGCACGAGATCTACGATACGCAGATTCTACCCGAAAATCTCTTGGAACGAGTCCAAGAAAAGGAAGATGTTAGATAGCAAAAGGAGGGTACAGTTCGACACTCAATACTTATCTCGTCCGTTCCTTACTGTTCGCGCAGGGATATTTTGGACCAGGAAGTACTGGAGAGTGAACGACAGACAAATGCTGGTGGCCTGCTGGGAAGGGTGTCGAGCCCGTTAGAATCCTTCCTACCCTCAGTGGACCACTGCGGGCTGTAGATGCGCATAAGCCGTTTGGTAAGGAGAATCTAATGAAGAACTAGTAAAACCTAATACCCAGACTACTACTTATGAATGTTTGCCTTTAGAATGAGCCGGTGGTGCACATCCGAGGCAATGTAAATGTCCCACAAACTTCTCCAGAGCCATTTATGCAGCGAACCAGTATTGCGGATCCGCTCCTTACCACCGCCCTTTCTTTCCCATCGAGCAAGGCAAAAGGCAGCATCGGAAAGAAGCTGCAGCACCACGTACTTGTGAAGCAGCGATCGCACATTCTCGTCACCTCCAAAGATGTTATAGATGAAGTGGTCCATGTTTTCTTCGAACGCTTTGTATATGTATGGAAGCAAGGCCCTCGTATCCTCCGTCAGGCTCAGTTTGCCACTCGCAACTACAAATCGTCGCACCCATTTCCCGTCGTCGCCTTCCTGCATACCCAGTGTGTGAAAAAAGGACATGAGGAATTTGGTGAGAAATGCCGGTTGCGGGACAAGCTGAGGCTCGCCTAAATCAAAAAGTTCCAGTCCGCGTTCTTCGGATAGGAACGTATTGTGCAAACCGGCATCCGTCAGGCCGCATGTCCAGATACGGTCCGTTGCCGACTTTTGTGTCAGAGACGTTGCATGCTCTAGAACATCCAACCAGCTACCTTCCATTGCATCCAGGGCCGAGTGGACGGCGAAAACTTCATGAAAAACGCAGGAAAGTTTGGAACCACGCTCTAAAATCATACCCAGATATTTGGCAGGTTTTGCTTCGCCGGGGGCGAGTAGAAGCTCCTTGCTGTTTCGGAAAAGCGAGCCCATCTCTCTCAACTTGAAGAACCGTCCACCGTTCGGCTTAAAATTTTTGAGTATCGCGGAACCACAAAAGCTATCTGCCATTTTGGAGACAGTCAAAATATCGCGGCTCACACGGAGAGAATCTACCTCGACTCGAACCGCCTCGACACCACTACGCTCGTTCGGCAATGTCAAATTCTGCAAATCCTGCATAACTTGCGAAAACTCTTGAATTAACTTCTGCTGCAGGCTCCCCTTGAGACCGCCTCGTGTCAAAACTGATGCACCATTCTCAGCGTTCGCACCACCAATTGTCTTCTGACACAGGGTAACTTTCCAGTACTGCCGTTCTTGTTCAGTTGCCAGCTGGTCAGCCAATTCGTACAAAAAGCGCAATCCATCGGTAATTACTCCATCAGCATCAAAAGCTGGAATGTGCAAAAGTACGCGCCTGAACAGCACTTCGAACCCAGTATCTTCGCCTCGACAGACTCGAAATTCGCGTTTTTCCTTAACAGCATCCAAACGTTCCGTGATCGAATCTCGTCGTTTGCGACGGTCGTGTTCATTCAAGGAATCGTCGAGATCCATTTCCTCATCAGCGACCGTGTTGAGCGACAAGAGATTGTGTAAAGAGGTTTCTCGTAGAGTGCTCCATAGTTCTCTGGCACGATTCCGCACGTGATGTTTCGAAATGTACACTCCTACGAATTCTGGTATCCTACGTCGCATTGCGTCGGCCGAGACTCCGGCAACGTCAATCGTTTCTTCCGTTCCACCGCGGGCTTCAAGCTCTCGGCGAATTTCCGCCAAGGAGAAGACTTCTCGGGTGTCCTTGGCGCCTCCATGTTTCATCACAATGGAACCCAACTTGGGATGCCAGCCGTGAAAAACGGCCGTACCACTGCCGCCGCCTTTTAAGAGGTACAAGTCTCGCAGCGCTTCGGGGGCGTAGCAGTTGGGATGTATTTTTGGAAAATGGCAATCCGGTTCCGTTTCCAAAAAGACTCTTTCGGACGTTGCCGCTAGTTGAATGAATAGACCGTATCCGTCTGGTATATCGAACGATCCGTTCGGAGAGATCTGTAGATCTCCATGTGGAGAATCGATGAGTCTTGCGTTATCTTTTATTTCAGGTGCCATGGTAAGCTTCGGCAGACTCAATTTACGTGTTTTGTGTTTCTTCCTCTCACTGTCAGAAAGCATTCGTGATCGGAGGGTTTGGATCGCTTTTTCCCAGCGGCGAGAAACGGGTTCTTCTGTCGTGCGGAGAAGATTGAAGAAGTGGGACGTGTTGCCGTTGCGTTGGCAAGAAGTAGCTAGCTAGTCCTACATTGATCCAGATGGTGTGATTTCTCGGAGAGAACTACGACGAACTCTCTTCGATATCGTTCGGATTAGGAAAGCCCAATTTTTGCAACACGAACCTTGAATCTTCTACAGTACAGACGCCGACAAATGGATATCAATCTTACAATACCTTAAAAGTGCAGACGCCGAGTATGGCAAACGTAAATATGGCCGATTCTAAAGTTTACGTCCCTAAGGTGAATCATAATCGTTCACGGGAATCCAAACATGTCACTTGACGTCACCCGGTTCGGCCCGATCTTGAGGCTTCAAGTCCTGGGGATACCCTCACGCTAGAGATGTGCTGCCGCAGCGTCGGCGGCGCTTCGTGAGTCTATACTCGGATCGAAAGGTACGACGATGGTGTTGGAAACGAAAGGGAGGAAGATACAACTAGGTGCCTGTGTACAAAGTTGTTTCGGTAGTAGCGGAAGCTATTCGAGTGAGAATCATTGGATTGGATTCGAGATCGCACAAATTTCGGATTTCAGGGCCATTTACTTCGGCAGTTGCGCTTTACATTGCAAAATATGGATACCTCGTTAGACGCCGCCCTGCCAATTTTCATTCAACGTTAACGGATATCTCACACTTTTGTCTCTTGAATGCAGAGTCTTTTACTACAAATAAAGCATATCATGTCCAAACTTAGCTTCTTCGTCGTTGCCTTGGTGGTCGCAATGGCCCAGGCTTTTGTCCCTGCTTCTCAAATTCGAACCCCGGCTACCTTTGTCGCCAAGGAAACTTCGGCTTTCGCGTTGAACATGGCGGAAGATACGTACTGGGAGGGTGAATACCCGCCGTCCAAGGTCCTGGGACCCATCATGTCCAAGATGCCTTCGGGCCTTTTGGGTATGCTCTCCCTTGTCTTCCTCGGCGGATGCGCTTATTCAATTGCCATGAGCAACGTTCTCGTGCAGGTGCCGGGGGCCGTCGAAAATGGTAGCTGGGTCAAGTGGTACTATGTCGCTGGATCCTTCGGAGGTCCGTTGGCCTGGGGAACCCACGTCGCCGCCTGGATCCAGCGTAAGAATGGCATGTAAACACATACCGAATAATTTTACGCGCTAGTTTGAACGACCGTTGGTTGTCACAGAATTTTAGTTCCATCAATAGTAAGGTGGCCGTTTTATTCCACGCTACAGTATCTCCGTTTTTCTAGCTGCTTTTCTCTTCCGTATGGTTAGCGACGACCTCTCAATACTTTATCGACTAAGAGGGTGGTGCGAAGCTCTCCCAAGGTGTCATTGGTACTGATACTGTTTCCATCCTTTTAGGAAGATTCTCATTTAGACGGGTCAAATTTCATACCCGTTACAAACAAACGAGGATTCCAAAATAGTTTCCTTTAGTACTTGAAAAGCAGCGTCGGTCCAATACTTTGCTGCGAGCTATTTCTCTACTGGAGGTGCAGACACCGTTGGACGACTCTCCAGAGCATTCCTTGCCACGATCCAGGACATACACAGTGCGCGGCATGGTCTATACCGCTCACCTTCGCAGTGCGGTCCCCGTCCACTCCAGGATCAGAAGCTCTCACAAAAAAGTTCTCCGACTTGCCGAGAATCGTCCGCACAAAACAATTCAACAATGGTCCGTCTTTTAAACGCTGCTCGCTGGGGAGCCTCTTGGAGCGTCGTCGTCGTTCTCTTGCTGGGACAAGTCTCGGCTGATCGGCGCACACTCCTCCGTATTGAGCATGCCCAGACTCCTGCTACCGGAAATCGTGTAACTTCAATGGAGTTTGGCCGCCGCGTGACGGCTGTGAAAGAGGCTCCTGCCAACGATATAGAAATGTACGTGATCCGTTCAACAGCCACAGCTGACACCAAATGAAGCACGGAACGACTAGTAATCACAATTTTACTCTGAGAGGAAATAAACTCACGGAACCTTTTCTGATTTTCTGCGTGCAGGGCCTTTCGCGAACTTGCCGAGTCGGATGCGTTTTCCAGTTTCAGCGTTCCTTCTATGTCTATGAGTATGCCACGGGCGTTCAGTTTGGACTATGGCTTGCCCCCCACTTTGCCGCCTTCTCTCTCAACGATACAGATCAATTCCGTCGCGCCGAAGTTGCTGGTGATTGGGGCTTCGGAGGCTGCGATGGCCAGCCCGACTTCTAGCGCCGGTGTTGCCGCGTCTATTGGTGCCCGGGATGAGCCCATGGTCCCCTCTCAAAGTTCTTATACCCAAGGTGCCTCCATTGCTGTGGTTGGTGCCTTTTTGGCTTTGGTTGTCGGAGCTGTGGTGTACCGTCGTCGCCGTGCTTCCCGAAGTTCCTACGGTTTTCTCGTTGAGGGCACTAGTAGCCCGGCATCTACCGTTGCTTTCTTTGATTAGAAAGATATAAAATTTTAGTTTACATGTACTTGATTAGTGTTTAAGTTGCGGAGGAGGAGTCGTCGGCCGTTTGATCTACAGTGTCAATCGTATCGCCAGGTGTTACCGGAGTCTTCTCGGGCAAGAGTCGTTCCGGTGTATGCATAAACAATTTGGCCGTCCGTGGTGTATCCTCATCCAGCACGTGACGCACAATGTCATCCACAGATTCCCAGGTTGTATCGCCCAATGTTGCGGTACAAAAATGGTAGGAGTGGAGTTGGGCGTGGTGGGGGCTTTGAAACATTTGCTCGACGCGGGAACCGAGCTGTATCAACGAAAACGGGGATGTGTACCGTGTCGGCAACAGATCAGCTTGCGTCAACAAAAGCACCATTTTTGGCGTGTTGTCGGATTGCAACGAAGCCGAGGATGATATTTGCCAATGTAACCATGTCGTCCAGTCTCGAATGGTGCCGTCCAAGTCGGGGTCCAGGCTCGACACGGTTAAGAAGACGTATTCCGCTTTCTTCAGAATCGCTCGTTGCGAATCCGGTAAGGATTTCCGTGTCGAGATCGACATCCGAGGGAGTAGATAAATCGTAACACTGAAGCCGAATCGATATGACGTCGAGAGAACCAGCCTCTTGGACCGACTTTGTTTGAAAGGAATAATCCTTGCGAAAATAATCGAGCTCCCAGGGCTCGTGATCGATGTCAGACTGTACACGGACGGAGTTTTCGGACGCCTGGTAATACTTTCGTTGGACAAACGATCGCAACAAGGTTGTTTTCCCCGCTTGCGCGGGGCCCGTCCATACCATGGAACATATCCGTTGGAGCGACGGCGGCGGTGAGCTCGGTGGTGCCACCGAATACTTCCGTCCCCCAAATACGGGGATCCCGAGCGATCCGGGAAGAATGGTAACCCGCGCTACGGAATCTCCGCAATCTTCGCGAGCCACTTTCGTGGCCAACGGCGACGGGGGTCCGGTGGCGTTGGGACGTTTCGACACCGTGCCGCGAAGTGGGGGCAGCATCTTCCAAGGTTTTTGTTGGGCCGGAGGGTCGTCGTGGTCGTCCGTGTCGTCCGCTCCAGGCGTCCGACAACGGATTACGGGAGGGACCTTGGTTCGTTTCATACCGGGGCGTTTCGTTTATGTTTGTAGAAAGACTGTCGAGAATGCAAATCACCGTCACTTGTCAGAGAGAACGAGGAATGGTTCAAATCGAAACAACGTAGCCATGATAGAGCTAGAGAAAGCGACCTCCGGTACTATCGCTGGAAGTGTCGTTTCGTGTCGCTCGGGTCGTTTGTCGTTATGGGAGCGTTATTAATCGCTAGATATATGTATATTTGTTCTGATTCCGCATTCCTCCGTGAACCCCAGAATTGGGAGGATTCCAAACGTCTCAAACCCACCCCTACTTTTCCCAATTGGGTCGGCAGCACCCGTTCTGGTATGGTATCAAAATGCACTCTATTCACAGCAATGAAAAAGGTCTTCGTCCCTCGATAGTAGAAATTGTCCAAAAGCAGCGACGTTATCTCTGTCGACTCCGTACGGTCATTAGAATCTCCTGTCACCCAACCCGCTAACCAGCTACCCACCCTGCTAACCAGCTATCGACTGCATTGCGTCGAGAGGGAGACAACGAAAGTGGGTGGATTTGTACGCGTGCGCTGGGAACCACTACAATGTCGAAGCATTTGCGGCGTTCCCAGACCACGTCGGGCCCCGTGTCGAGCGATGCGGACGTGGACACCGCCGCCAACGCCAACGTGAATCCCTTCGACGTTGACGTCGACTTTGCGCAGGTACAGAAACGTCGGGAGCGTGCCAAAGCAGCGAAAGATGCCACCAGGGAGCCGGAAGAACGACCCATTCTCGAACAAATGGATCACGATCTCGGGGACGCAACGACTCCCACCAACGTTGATGTACCTCCCACGGTTGCATCCACCACGTCCAAGCGGAGGGACCGGACTCGTCCTAAAATTGTAACCAGGGCCAAAACGACCGGATCGGAAATCCCGGATTCCTCCAAGAAAAAGTCCTTTTTTGGTTTCAAGTCCACCGTGCAAGAGGAAATCTTGCTGGACCAAGACCGCGACATGGAACCCATCATGGTGGGGACTAAATGTTTGGCAATCTGGCCCTACGACGACTACCATTTGGTGCAAAAAATGTACTACGAAAAACTGGAACACAGGATGGATGACGACGCGCAGCCTCGCACGCCCTCCTCGTCTTTTCTGTCCGCCAACAGCAAAAACGGCCTGTCTTCGCCGACCATGCCCGATTCCTCCATTCCGATTTTCAGCCGGCCGCCGGATCCCCCCGATATCCCGTCCGCCGTCAAGGCTCTTTCCCTTACGGAGTTTGAACGCGTTGCCGAAGAACGTTCCACCGCCATTGTTTCGACCTGGCTTTTTGATGCCGGACTTATTGACGAACTCCTCGTCAATGGCGGCATGACCGGCAGTTCCTGGAAGGACACGGCCAGCGTCGACGGTAGCGTACAAACGTCCGAAGGCATCGAAGTCGGAGCGATGGGCTTTCCCATTGAAGGCAGCACCAAAATGGATAAGGAGATTGCTAAGCTCCGCAACGCTACCAAGCGCCAACTGGCGTTGATCAACGCTCGTCTGAACGACGGGGTAGCCGCGACCGGCAGTGAAGTACAAGAATTGGTCAACGCCGTTATTTGCACTAAAGATGACGTTGGTCGGCTCCGTGAACTGTCCACGTACGTTTCCAACACCGACAGTGTCGAACACGCGAACCGGTTCATGCTTGCCAAGTATCCCAAGCTCAAACAAGCCATTAATGCCCGACGGAACTTGGCTCGTTGTTTCCGCGAACTGGACTTTTTTAGCCAAATCCCATCCTCGTGCGAGCGCTTACGCGAAGAGCTGCACTCCGGTGAATGGACAGCGCACGAGTGGTCCTCTTTGCGCAGCGTCTGCCGCGAACACGTCGAACTGGAAATATTTTTGGTAGAAGCCGAGGCCGGTATGAAGAAGCGCCTCGAGGATGGTGGAGAAGAGAATGCTAGTACTCGTAGTTCTCGTCACCGTAAGCAACCGGACAAGTTTGGGCGACAGGTGTTTGCACAGTCCGGACTGCAGCAACATAAAGATGAAGTCGTCGATCGATTTTTGGGCGAACACGTGGAAAATGTGTGGGAGCTTGGTGACGAAATTCGAATACGAATCATGAGCGGTATTGCGGCCTCGTTTGATTTGGCCATGAACAACCCCGCGGGAATGGTGGCACTGGTGGAAGCCATTGAAGTCTACGAATCAGCCAGTTCTGAATACAAGCAAGTCCACGGAGAAGAAGCAGGTAGCAGTCAGACCTTGCGATTCACCGATATGCGTGCTGCTGCTCTCGGAGAGCTGTACAAAGACTTCGAGGCTCGTGGATTAGATGTTTTCCGAGAGCTTACAATGCAGGCAGCCGACCTTGCTGAGGAAAAGGAGGCGTCAAACAAACAATTCAGTGCGGTCCTGAGATCAGCGAACGAGTTGACCTCCGAAATTGGCTTGGTCAAAGAACAGATGGCGCCGTGTTTTCCTCCAAATTGGTGCATTGAAACTCTGTGGACGACATGTGTGGCTCACGTGTGTTCCAACAACATCTTGCAACAGATTGGTGGACCGGAAGGCCACAAGCTACCGGACTTGACCGTGACTCAATTGCTGGATTTGGTAGCATGGGTGGAGACCTTTCGTGAAATTATCGAAGAGACCTTTCCCAATATGGAAGGAATTACCTCATCGCGGACTTATTTTGACAAGGCGCCCAAATTATTGGGAGACGACAGCAAAACAGTCGACATCGAGCTTGCTCGCGATAGTTTGGCCTGGGTGAACAATACTTTGTGGGAAGTACACGACCTGGCCAAGGACGAATTCCTTTTTCGAACAAAAGAACAGACGGAAGAATGGCTCAACAACGTTTACGAGTACGTATAAAGTGGGTGGAAATAAGGATAGTTTTGTCGTCGACAACATGTCTCACTCTCTAATCGACACACAGGGCGCAACACGAAAAGAGCCAGACAGCCGAAGGCTTTCTGGTCACGTCCCTTTGCGAGGACGTTTATTCGGTGGCTGGCGTGCAGCTCCGAACTATTCGGGAGCGCCTCACCCGACGATCCGAAGCGTTGGTTCAAGCGGTCGGTGTCATCTTCAAGAATTTGTACGAGAAGCAAATTGAGTGTCGTGACCGTTTCTGTATCGATTTGGAGACTTGCTGTGCGGCTTCGAACGATTTTATTCGTATGAGTGAAAAATGCGAAGAACTCGTCGAAGAGATCAAGGAGGAGTGCAACCTGACCAATGAAGGGACCGCCACGCTAGAAGAACAAACTGCCGCCCTTTTGGGCCTGTACAGTGGGGATGCAGTGTATGCTGCCCAAAAGACGCATTTATACTGCTTCCAACCCATTGAAGAGGAAGTTGCCGACGAACTGTTTGGCGAAGAATGGCTGGACGTTTTGACGAACAACGAACTTGCCTTGACGATCGTCCGTACCTTGGATGACTTTATGGAAGACCTCGAAACCTTTTTGGACGAAGTCATGGTACAAAGGACTATTGAAGCACAAATCTCCGCGTCGGTGAATTTCTACCTCAAGTGCCTCTTGACCCGTTCCAAGTATCACGGTGGACGCGGTTCGATGTTTAGCAATACCGAAAAGGCGATTCATCGTATGCGTGGCGACGTGACGACAATGAGGGATTACTTTGACGGCTTATCGGAATCCACTCCCACTCTGAAGCGTGTGATTGAGCGAGAGTTTGGTCTTTTGGATACCATCGTTGAGCTCTTGACAGTTGCTTCTGGCCAGTCCAAGAGCGAAGTAAACGACTTTATCCTCATGCTGCAAAAGCGCGTCCGCAACATGGCTATCACCAAGTACGTTGTCGGTGACTTGTACCATCTCGTCAATCCCAGCAAGGAGAAGGAAATTTATGATTTGGTGGATAGTATGGAGTCGGACATGAATGCGGTCGCCCCGACCGACGAAAAGGCTATTGAGGCGGCGAGGGATCGTATGAGCGTCCCTGGGCTCCGGGTGGATCAAACGATGGCTGAACACTGCGCTTCCTCGCAGCGAAAACGACCACTACAAAAGGGTCCGCTGGAGCGGGCCGAAGCCGCTTTGCGCATGTGGCGTGGTAAAGACTAGTGGAAACAACCAAACATGATCTTTTGGGGAATAGTCTGCGTTACAGTGATGGTCACGTTGCTTCATAGAGATCTTTATATTAGTTGGAGTATGTTGTGTAGCGTTAGGCGCTTCTTAGTGAGTAGGCTGCCGCGCTGAGTTCTCATTTTTTGTAAATGGAAAAGACAATGAGAAAGTTCTGCGTGCTAAAGCGTCCCGCATTGGAATCGGCCTTGACCTTGACGTTGGCGGGTCCCGTAATACGCTGGCTCGTAATCACTTTCCGCGAGGGCTGCTCGCTTTCGACACCACTACCGACGTGCTGAACGAGCACGTTGTCGACGATGTGCGATTTGGCATCCGCGTCCGTGACGGAAAACTTGGCACCCGCGCTCGAGTTGGTAAAGACTTCGATTTCGGCTTCTTCGTTCGCATGGATGAGACAAACCTCCGATCCGTGTCCGCGCAAATACATGACGTTGGTGACGAGACGCCGTGCCGCGCCTGCCATGCTCTGGGTCAACGTAACGTTGGTATCCTGTCCCTTACCACCATAGTCCGACGGCAATTGATCGGCGTCCACAAAGTCCAAGAGCTTCTTTTCCATCGTGGCGCGACTGGAGATGACATCAATCTTGCCCGCGGTACGTGCGTCCAACCATCCCCGGATGAGTCGCCAGGTCGCGGTGAAGAACGTAGGGGCGTTGACAATGAACATTTTGCACATGGTTTCAGGAAAGCAAATCGCATCGACGGCGGCCTGTTCTTTGATAATGGCCAAGGCACGTCGAGTTAGCTTTGACGCAGTGAGTTGCGACAAGTCGAGGATGCAGACGCATTCAAATCTGCAAAAAACCAAGGAAGATTCGAGGGTGAGACCTCGCTGCGAATCCAATCCGGGATCCACACTACAGTATCGTATGCGTACCGTTTGAAGCCTGGATTGTTCTTCTTTTGGTCCCGAAGACGATTGGCAAAGTCATGCATCATGACATACCAATGAAATTTCAAGATTCCGTCGAGGGTAGTAATGCATTCCACACCGTCCACGTTAAGAATACCCGGTTTGGAGATGAAGAGCGGTGCTCCATTCTTGGCCACTCCAGAATAGAGCTGCGGGTACTGTGCAAAATAGAGACTGGTATCAACATGTAGGGCTTCGACAGGGTCTGGATAAAAGTCTTTGGCTTTGGCTTCTTTCCGTGTCTCCGTCGCTTCCTGCACCATAGCGATGACGTCGTCGTAGACGAACTTGCGCGCTCGCAACCAACGCCCGAGCGCCCACACCTCGCCTTCTTCTTCGCCAAAGCAGTACACCGTGTCGCGAAAGTCACCGTCCCGTTTCAGAACTTCGGCGCGAAACTTTGCGAACGTATCGGCTTCGTCCGACGTCAAATGGCCCGGAATGCCCCACAGCATCGGGTCTTCCTCGACGCCTTTGCCCTTTTTCTTGCTCGGGGAAGGTTGCTCGGCGGTACCGCCACCCATTAGCTGCTCTTTCGTCCAGTTCTGATCTTCGCTCAGTGCCATGGTGTCAGTGGAAACGGAGAGAGAAAAATAATGTGTAGAAACGTGTATTTGGGGAGGGAAGCAACACAAAAGGGAAAGGACACTCAACTGTTCGAGAGAGGGAAAACAAGCGATCGATGAGGACCGGGAGAAAAGTGCCAAACGTAGCCAGGCGACCGACAAATATTCCACGAACGACGACGAGGAAAGTCGCGGAGGACGATACTACATCTCAGGATCGGTCACTGCTACGACACAACCCGGTTCCAACGGATGAAAAAAGGCCCCTCTATTGGGAAAGCCGATTGCGGTGACTACGATTTACAATATACCGTCACGTAGGATTGGGAATGATCAGAAACCGGAACGACTTCGATACGGGATTGGGCACGAGCACGAGCTAAACAATTATGGACGACCTCGCGGGCCAAACACGCGCGGGCATTATCGGCAATGTAACCTGAAATGGAACCGCAAGTGTGAGGTCCCAGATTACAACAAAAAGATTTTCACTTTAAGAAGGAACGCCCGATACGAAAATATGAACAAAGTTCAGTGAAATTGTTTGACAGTAACACAAGTATGGGTAGGCGGTCTGACTACGAAGGGTCTTCCAAACTTCTATTCTATTATTAGAGACATTATGTATAATGAGATATCGAATCTGATGGGAGCCGTCAATAAATCGTTTCACCCGAAACACCGGATGGTTTCCTTGGCTCCCTTGCGCGCGCTCTGGCCACCCTTGTAAAGATACTTTTGGTGATCTTCTTCCGCGTCGTAAAAAGTGGAAGCCATCAGGAGCTCGATGCCGAATCGGTTGTTGCTGGATTCCGAAAACTCGTGAGCGAGACGTTGCTGCTCGGGGTTGTGATAGTAGACTCCGTGTTTGTACTGCCGACTGTCCTCGTCCTGTTCAAACATGCGATAGGTATCGTAGGACGACGTCGTGACGGCGAGTCTTTCCATCGCCACGCCCAGTAAGGTTGCGTACGAAACGACGTTAGCGTCGTAGACCACCATGACCGCTTCGCGATGTTGAGTGCCACCGGAACATACTTTTTCGTAGGTTGGATCGCGAGTAATCCCTTGCGAATAACCGACTTTGGTCCCGACAACGCCTTGGACGCGAAGGAAGGCCAATTCTGCACCCCAGAAACATCCTAGAGCAAACGTTGCCACCTCGATCCTAGATTCTTCGTCATTTGTTGCGTGATAAACTGTTCGATGTTGAGGTACCGGCTCAATGTTCTGCACAGTGAAGGAACAAGAATAGCTCGCTCCCGCCATGGGGGGATTCGCATCCAGTACCACTTCATTGTCGTGCAGTTCCGTGACGTGGACTTCGACTCCTCCGCGTAGGTGCAAGCTGGTGCCGACCTTGAGAGGACCAGTTCGCGCAACGTTGCCCAGCTTGGACGTTGGCACCCGAAATATCAAGTCGTCTTGGCGATCGCCCCAGCCGGCGTCAATCGGCACATTCTGAACGACGTCTCCAACGGCGCAGCCTTCCACTAGTTCGTGAAGACCAGGCAAGTAGTTGCCCCATCCCAGTACAAACGCAATGCTACCGCTTCGGTCAAAGAGCGAATCGGGCACGAAATCGACGGCTTGCAAGTTCAAATCTACGGTAACAACATCGCCCACGCGCGCTCTCCGCTTTGCTGCGGTTGTGTCTCGTCGTCTGGTCATGGATGTCATGGCAACAGGATTGTTGGCTTTCGTTCCTTCGAGAAAGGGAGCGATCTGATCGATGGAATATCGCAAATCCAAAACTCGTTCCATGAGATTTGTGTGGTCATACCTGGTTTCTCCGAACCGGATGGAACATCGTCAGCAGAAACATCGTGCGCGAATGCAATTACTGCTAGGTACACCTTGCCCGCGTAGTTTTCCAAAGTTTGTGCTGGACGAACTTGGAACCTCCTCGAACCCTCTGGATTGTCTTGGGTGAAAATACATAAGTATATTTATGGGACCAATGTCAGAACATATCAATAGGACATTCTGCTTGATCCTAAAATGATTGCGTCATGACTCCAGTTTCATCAACTAATTGTAATGGATCGTGACGCACAACTGGAATGCGTTAACAGGAAAAGTCCGTCATCGCGTTATCACTGACTCCACCACACATGACATGGCCTCTACCAAACCTGAAATAGGGTTGATCTGCTGGACCTTTGGGTTGCTCTTTTGCTACGACGAGAAAGCCAATCCAAACCTATCCATCCCACCCGGGCCCGATCATCCGACCGGTATAAGGGTTCCCTTTTCTGGACGTTGACGACTAACGTTATTTTCATGCTCGGCGCGGACCGAGACGAAATTTAACTTCTTCCTGTCGATTGCAAAGGTTTCCTCGATAGTGGTTCTCCCAACATGAAAAGAGTGACTGGTCTATCAACCCTGATTATACTGTGGGTCCCAGCGGCACTCGTGTGGTCCGGCGTCTGTGTGGCTTTTCGGCCGGCCCTTCGATGCTTTCAACCGGCACATTCGTTGGGAAACGCCTTGCACCGAAATTCAAGGTATCACCAGTGCGACCCCCTTTGCTGGCCAACGAGGAGCAAGCGCTCATTGTCATCTAAAGAAGAAAGCGAAAAAGACAACGAACCACTAACACCCGATAGAGTCGCGGCTCTGATCGAGAGATCATTTGTAGAAGCTTGCATGCAGTTGGCAAAGGGGTAAGCCGTGGGATTTATGAAAAACGTTGGGCCGCGTTGTACAACAATGAACCGCTTATGTACGTTTCCTACTCCTTTTCTAGGTATGTAGATATATTGAAACTTTTCATCGTGTCCACCAAGGCAGGTTATGAACTCCTCCTCGGCCCCACATCCTTGATACAAAAAGTCGATAGCTGCGAAAATCAATCCGCTGGACGGCTACTTATGGACGAAGAGATACAGCTGCGAAGAAACTGGATCCATGCCATTTATTTAACACTGGCGCATCTCGACTGGAAAAAAGTGGACGCGAGTTCTTGGGAGGCAGACGCCCATATCTCCAAACAGTACCAACCGCTACTACCCGAGCTTGTGGAACTAAAAGCTACTGGAAAAGCTTTCGAGGCGGAAAACATTCTAGAAAATCATCCCGAGTTGGTCAAGGAGGGTTCAGCCATCGATCGTGCTGTAGTTTCGCAAACTCTACGCGTTATTTGGATCACAATGGATGTGCTGCAAGAAGAAGAACTGGCAAAACCTCGGTCACCGCGTCCTCAAATTCCCAGAGCGTTCGATTGACTGTAAATTCCCCCATCTTGGGACGGCTCACTTGAGGGTTACCTTTTGTAGTTTAACTGTAAATGAGTACAAATGTGCCTTCGATACTATCGCAACGTCTTAATTGCTATACGGTGAACTTGTTTGTTTCTGCTCGTGGGTAAGGACGTTCCTTCTTTGCGGAATTATCCTGGCCCTTGGTCTTACGGTTAGCGAGACATGTATTTGGCCTAACAGTAAACTACAGTGGTTGGATAAATGTGACTGTGAATAGGAGCTTGAAGATTTAGCACAACAATCTTCTCTGGAGTTGAGATTGTCTTGATCCCGTCTTCGGACTTTTCCGAGAGAAAATGACAAAGCTCTCGTTCTGGCGATACCTTATATAAGGGTTGACGACTTTTTCGAAGTTCGCTTATTGTGCTATTCTTTTCTTTGACTTTGCGGTACTAGTAGGCCCTTGACACTTTTGAAATTTGTGTTGGGGAAACACCCTCGTCGAGTCCTCGAGAAACAAAAATGCCTTTGCCCTTTTTTCCCTCGTTTGTTCACAGTGAATGGCGTGTGGTTGCATAGATTACTGTTAGGCAGAAAAGAAATTGCGAAAGACATTCCGGTTGCCTAGGCGTACCGATAGAAAAGGACAAGAATGACAGCGCTCAATGATCGGTCTACCGACCGGAATGAGGCGATTGAGATTGTGGGAGTTTCTAGTCTGTGCGAGAAGAGGACTTTAGATACAGTCGCGAGGGTACGATCTTTGGCTCCGCGGTCAAAGGAGAGCCAAAGAAGAGTTGCAAGCTTTTCTCAGGAGAAGCAAAAGCCGACGTTTGCGAATCGCAAACGTTGTAGGGATGCAGTTTCGAAAGAATGTTCGGTGTATCTCTACATGGTGGCCGTAGGCATTGCGGTTACTGCCCTTTCGCAACACTACGCATTTCCTATTTTCTCACAAAGAGATGGCGGTATAGAAGGTCAAGCTGCTGTAGGGCTGTCTCGCACACCGGAAAGTTCAGCGAGTACTATAGAACATTCCCAACCAGATGGGTCGTTTAATGGGCATTCTATATACTATCGAGAAAATGCGGCGTCTATGCGATCCACAGTTCACTGTGTTGGTGAGAATTTCGGAGCGGACAGTTGGTTGTACCGGTCTTGCCAATTTCGAAACCTTTGTTTTGATGTGGGAACAAGAAACTTTGTCTTGTATCCATCGATTTTTGAACAAAGACTTACCGAACAGATACGAAAGGGTCGCGATAGATTGGTCACCTTATCGACACTATCCGAAAGTTCAGTTGCCCTCGGTGCCGTCAATCCTAAATGGAAAGGCAACAAATACCTGCTTGAATGGTTTCCCGAAAAACGCAGCCGTCCTCCTGGCTCGGGCTACTACGAGTTACCTGCTGATATCGTATGGGTGCCATTTCATTTATTTTCGGCCATGAATGCAGGACATTTGGTGTTGAACGATTTTTTGCCAATCTTCACTCTTTTGTCAATGTTCGGTCAGCATCAGGAGGAGAGGAAGTTGCTGCTTACACGCATAGTGATCGGTTCGCTCCCGGAAACTTGCGATCATGATGAAGTTACGCGCTCGAGTTGCGAAAGATTGTTTCGGAAGTTCTTGCCAGCAATGGGTATCTCCCCGATACAGTTTTCGACTCAAAACGATTTTCGCTTAAATTTAAAGACTCAAGGAACGAGTAAATCGAATATTGTCTGCGCGAAGCACGGTGTCGCTGGAATAGGAATGTTGTCAAAACAAGGTACTCAAATGCACACTTGGAGTCGAGAGGCCTTGAATCACACGCACCAAATTGGACACGGAGTTGTTCTACAACAATTTCGAAAATATATGATGGACAATCTTGCTATTGCATACGATTCAAAGTCCCTGTCAACAAATCGGTTTGTCATTACCTTTTCCCTTCCCAGAACAATTGGGGATGGAATAAGTTATGACTTTTCTGAGCAGATAGAAAAGGTTCGAAATGCATTCGCTGTCGATACGGTACTTGTAAATAGCTTCAATTTTGAGGACGTCGAGGTCAATCAACAGGCCCGAATAGCGAGCGAATCGTCGGTCTTTATCACGCTTTCAAGAGACGAAGACGTGACCGCTATCTTCGTCGCATCGGGTTCCTCCCTTATTTTTTTCTACGACGACACGGGAAGCATGGGTGTCGACATACACAGTATAGAACCAGCTAGGCAAGAATGGGATCTGTTTGGGAATGCAGGGTATCTTCGCACCCATTGGCTTCCAATACAGACGATGTATACATCAAAAGACTTGGAGGTACTAATATCCGTTCTTCGAGACGAGTTGAATCTCGCAGCGTTGAAATAGATAAAATGGGCGTGCTCGTTCGATTGAGGACTCGGAATGCGGCAGGAAAACGAATGAGATGTGTGTTATACTTTCAGATTCACTGCTCAGAAAGTTGTCACATCAAGTACAGAGAGCAGGCTCGTTCTTGGAGTACTACAGAAACTCTTGACATGGATTGCATCAATCATGTTCGCACACCGGATGGTTCAGTCGATCTTTGGACGAGTTGAGAACCCAGCTCCTTGTCGACTGAATTGTTTTATTGCTTCGTGGAGCATAGTGCCAAGCAAGTAACTTCATTTTTTTATACCAGATGCGAGTGGATACGATTTGTGATTTGGGCGATCCAAATTCCTTTTTTTTATTCCAGGGACAGCAAATGACGACGTTGCCTAATTCAAGTTTATCGCTATTACAGTTAATGATTCTGATCTGCATTGTTCATTGTTTTCTTGATAGTTGTTGTCCAAAGGAAAAGACTTCTTGGGATGCCTTCTTCATCGCTAGCTGACGCTAACTGTGCTTGCAATAAAATTGTTGCCATAAGTCCTACAACTTTCCGACTATAGAGAACGACGGTGACATCCATTGAAGGCAAGAAAGACGAGTGAAAAGGATTTCAGGTTGCTATGCGCGGCATTGAGTACCTCCAAACGAACGCGTGTTGCGTTCACAAAACTTGTCCCATTTTCTGGCTCAAGCGAAATCATTTCTATAGACTACAGGGTTCAAAGAAAAGCTCAGTCGTCCGGAGGAATGTGCCGTAACTAGGCTTTGATGTATATTTCCTGGAACCATAAGGCTTGTCCCTGCATTGGATTCACAAGAGGACAGATATAAAGAATGTGTGGCGGAGAAGTGTGAATTAACATTATTTTGTACGATGATGTTCGCTTTCGCGCCAGTAGCAGCGCGAACAAGTTAGAAAGCGAATGGATTTATTGGAGTCGGGGGCATATAGTGTAAAACAGAAGAAAACAGTGTACGGATTCCAGATCCAAAGTTGTTGTCTTGAAGAGAACCGAGAAAGATCGTGTCAACAAGTCAGGCATAGCGCAACCTCAGGTTCTACGATAGCGCATACGGATCGTTCGATGGCGATGCTTTTCGGGCAAACCCGAGCACCCGGGCACTCTTCGATTTTTTATGGATCAAGTTTGACACTTCAATGGCAGACATTCGAGTCACATCGATCAAGTCCACGTGCATTAGTCGGTCGCCGACTTTTACGCGCCCGACCAAAACACTATCTTCTTTAATTGCGTGTACCTGTGGGATTCCATAATTGGGCGTATCCACTACCATGCCGAGTTTTCCGGGTGGCACATCGACTTCGAAGCGATCTGGGTGCGATGTATCATCGACGTCCCCGTACAGTTCTTCAAACGAGGCGTCGTCCTCGATAAGAGAAGGCCCTCCCATTTGTCCTACGCTTGGGTATGACGACAGCATTGTGGAGTTTTCACCGCGTGAGACCGACAAGGGTCCGTCGCCACGAAATTGCTCTTGTGCGTAGTCGTAGCCACCATCAATGCTGGCCGTCCTTTCATCTTCGCCGTCCTGCAATACCGCCATGCCGGCCAAGATGGAATCCCCTAGTGTACTGACGTCGTCTTGCCGGTCCACGGAAATTTCGTTGGCAGCGCCTAAGGGCGAGGCCGATTCTGTGGGCGGTGAGTAAAGCTCTCGCGCGTCATTTTGCATGTGCTCGTCGTCGTCCGAGAGTCTCTTATTGACGCGGTCGTTCTGATTGTCGCGATTGCGAAAGACGAAGAATGCTGCCAGTGCCGCTATCACGAGAATCGCGATACCGCCGACGGCCGCCCCAATGATAATACCCATACTTGAACCACCACTGTCATTACTTCCTTGAAATCCTTCCTCCGCGGGAGTGAAACCATCCACAAGAACTTGTATTCTGTCCAAAGACTCAAACGCAGTATTATCGGTAGCCCTAAGTCTATTTATGTAGAGCTCCCGATCTTCTTGGCTATTAAAGGCTTCCCCCAACAAAGTAGCGGCTTCAGCGTCGTTGGGCGCCGAAGTCGTTGCGAGAAATCGGACCACGACGTCAAAGGCCACCCGAAGTGGCCGTAATTCGTCGACTTCTTGGACTCGACGGACACCGTTGAGCGACGAGTTGGGCGACATTCGGGTTTGGCTAACAACATCAACCTCCACCGTGGCCTTGGAGAGGGGGGCCTCTCTCGCAAGCGTGTTGGTGATGTGAGCAGCAGTGGCGGATTCCCAGGCTATCGTGGAGCTTTCCCCCAGGACGCCGTTCGTATTGGTCAACAGCATGACAAGTCCGACCAAGTCGCTGCTGGTTCCTTGAGGGGTAGGTAATGGAGTGGGAGTAGTCGCGACCGGTGGAGTTGAAACAGTCATATTTGGAATCTCTGTAGGAGTGTCGGGGATCGAAACACTCGAGGTCGGAGGTGCCGATGTATTCATCCCACCAACGGATGGCGGTGGTGTCGATCCGGTCGGTGGTAGGGTTGTACCTGTCGGCGGAATCGACATGCCGACCGGTGTGTCATCTTCCGTCGGTTCTTCCGTTTCGGCGAACGTCGGAGCTCGCGTGGGTGATGCGACCGGTGAAGCCGTCGGTCGCGGGGTCATCCCGAAAGGTGCCATCGTTGGATCTGGCATGGTCCCGACAGGGCTTGAACTGGGAGTGTTGATGGGGGCACTCACTGGGTTGGCTACGGGAACTGCCGTCGGGCGAGGCGTCGGCATGCCTACGGGGGCCACCGACGCTTGTCCTGTCGGTGTTGGTGGATTGGTCGGCATGACTACGGGCATGACCACGGGGGCGAGGGATGGTGACGATTCCATGGGTTCGCCTCCGTCCCCTAAACACGCGCCGCAATCTCCAAAAATGGCGAAGGTCACGGCTTCCGAATCTCCGCGAAGCGTAAAGCACTGGTAAGTTCCGGATTGTGTCGCGGGGTCCTGAACGTTGTACTCAGGCGTACTGAGAAGCGAGTAAAAGGAGGAAACGCTGGTGAGGTCGCGATCGCAAACGCTGCCACCTGACGTGCTCGAACAGTCCGATCGGGTACAGCCGGACTGCGATATCCGCACGGTGTCCGAGGAGACGCAACTCGCCGTGTAGCGCCCCAACAAGAATGGAGATGGGTTACTCATCACACGACAAACGTCGTCGGCAACGAAGGTTTCGATGGCGGACGGATCGCCCGAGCGGAGTCGACAGTCCTGCTGTGAAGGGAACAACCAAAAGGACAGAGCACAGTCGTTCTGACCGTACGTGGGATCGCACCACAGCGCGAGTAAGAGCAATAGACGAGCGAGTGTTGAAGACTGTTTCGTCATGATCCTGGAATGATCCTGCTGCTTCTAGCTGTGTGTGTACCGTTGTTGCTTGATAATGGTATTGGTGTGGGAAGCGATAGTAAGAACGCTGACCGTAGTGGTAGAGGCAGTGGTAAAAGAGAGAGTGCTACTGCTTACTCAAAGAGGATGGATTTGGGTGCCGTAGGAAATTTTCGCCGTTTTTTGGACTCACGGATCGAGTCTATGGCGACCTCGATCGATCGATGGCTTGGTTTGGTCCTTCCGTACGGCCTTCTACAACTTGCGAGATACTACGCGCGGGTGTGTTCGCGTGATAAGCGATCGTGCGATGCTTCCGCATTCTCAAGCTGTCGGGGCTGTTCTTACGACACTCTATGCGGTTTCGAAACCGTTTTTAAGTACCAATAAACTCGATTGGTACAAATTCTGCACGGCTACACCTATAACTATGTGGGGTGAAATCAAATAGGGGGGGCTTGAAAGTAAGTACAATTTCGAATCGTGTCTCGTCTTTTGTGGTTGCGAATATATTAGGGCATATTTCCGCGACGGGAGATACACATTGTGTTTAATGCTTGTACGCGCGCCGGAAGTCACTTCCCGGCACGTTTGTGTCGAGTGGGCCTTTGGCGGCGTTAGAGTCGTGGATTCCTGCGAGGCCTTGTACTCCGTACCATACTCTATCTACCCATAGACTGGTGAGGCGCCGCTCCGACAGCAGGATTCCCCGAAGACCCCGTTTTCGAAATACGCCATTGGCTCGTTTGACACATGCAATGTTATTATCCACGAACTATACTTCGATAAACGAGACAAGTCTTTTGGAGCTCTACTAGTGAGAGCGGACGTATACTTGCGAATAGAAACTTCAAAACAGCTTTAAGAAACGCGCCACCTTCCGTTCAGGGAAGTGTACATCAACGAGCACGGAAACGGAACCGAACGAGGCTACTTTCGTCGAACAATTAACATGCTCTTCTTGATGTTCAGACTCACATGCACAGTGAATGCGATACGATAGGTCTCCTTCTCGAAAAACATCCTTCGAACAAACGGCTGTTTGTCAAACAAATTCCATAGGGCGCGGCAGCTACTGATACTGTGCTTAGCTCGACAACTTGCTCTACTTTTAGCTCTTTGTTTGTACGATGGGTGCGTGTAAGCCCTCCTAAAGCTCATCTTTGCGCGACAACCGTGCCGGTTCCGAGGAAGTCACTGTAAGTCGCGGAACTTGCGCATACAAGCGGTTCGACACGTACGCCAACACACCTTCAGTCGTGAGATTGAAACTGGCTTTGGCCCCGACAAGGACCTCAGCCTCGGTGACGAACGCAAAGGTCGTTTCTTCGGCTTGCAAACCGGCTTTCGTCAGGACAATGGACGCTTCGTTCACGGCCGTATCGTTGATCTTACGCGCTTCTTCGCGGGCGCTTAAGAGCGCTGTATTGGCCTGAGTGATGGATTGCACGCGCTGATTTTGGGCAAGAGCAATGGCTTCGACAGCCGCCTGCTTTTCTTCCACGGCTTTCTGATAGTCCTCCGGAATGTCCACGTTTTGCAGTTGTAGGGCAATCACCAATGCGTATACGCCCGGATCACCGGTTTCCGCTGAGCCGTCCAGCTTGTCGCGCAGGTTGTCTTCCATCCGCGCCTGGATCACGCCGCGCTGGTTTTGAAAGTTGGAAATCTCGAATTCGCTGCACGTATGTTGGATCGCACTCGTGCCAGCCGACGACACGGCCTTGCTCCACGTTGCGAAGTTTCGGTATTTGAAAATAGCGGGTAACAAATTCTCGGCCATGATCTGGTACTGAAATGTCACCTTGTAGTCCACTCTCAGGCCGTCCTGGGAAACGCACGTGCCGCGGGGCAAGTCTTCCGAAAGGAATGTGGACGGAAATTTGATGAAGGAGAAACCGGGCGGGCCCGTGTGCAGACCGCCCGTCTTGGCAGCGTCGTCCAGCTTCTTGCTGTACGGCGTATACTCGATTCCAAACTCGGTCGAAGACAGCTTTTGTAGGGAAAGGGGGATGATAGTCACAATCGTGATGAGGAGTATCATGACTATTCCACACCAGGTCCATTTCTTCCAGGACTCGGGGCCGCAACATCCCCCCTTCGATCGACGTATGGGGAAGTCGCCGCCGCGCTCGGCGTCGTCTTGGTTGCCATCGATAGAGGCTTTGACCGATTTGTAATCAATTTCGCAATCGTCGTCACTCATCCTGGGGTTTCGAATTGTGCGTTGCTTGGATCAAGTGGGCCCTTGTGAGCTGGTTGCGTGGAAAGGAAACCGGTATCAAAGGTTGTTTTCGTGCTTAAGTTTACATTAATGGCTGGACGGTTCTTCTCGATACCGTTTTGGGTTGCGCCTTGGGCAGTCGCAAATCAGTCACAAAATTGCGCGACTGACGATGAATTAACACTTTGGAGTGACTGAAAGTGAATTCGACTATTGAAATTACATGGATCTGATGGTTGAATCGCGC
The DNA here is from genome assembly GCF_000150955.2 of Phaeodactylum tricornutum CCAP 1055/1. Taxonomy (NCBI): domain Eukaryota; phylum Bacillariophyta; class Bacillariophyceae; order Surirellales; family Neidiaceae; genus Phaeodactylum; species Phaeodactylum tricornutum. The sequence continues at coordinate 231,510 of NC_011669.1, read as the reverse complement.
GGTAGATCATCAGCAAATATGAGCGAGGTGCGAGCTCCTCAAATCAATGCGGACGAGCTTACTGTTAATTAAGCCGCCATAAAGCAACCGCTTGTGATCTGGAGGAAGAATTTTGATTCGAGAAAATGGCATAAAAACCTTCTTGCCCCCTTTATTTTTAGAAGAAATTGGAACGCCTTGATTATGGATTGCCTTAACAAGAAAAGCAACCGAAACGCCTTGTTTGTGGCTCTAGGCATTGGAATTCTACTCACCGTCATCCTGGTGCCTTTGACATTTTCTTACGTTGAATACTACGAGTATGGTCTGGTGCAGCGCAAGACCACCGGCAAGGTGGACGTCGATACGGTGTACACGCGTGGTCGCTACAATATCGGACCAGACTACACCTTTATCAAATATCAAGCGGACGCTCATTTCGCCAATCTTGAAGAACTGTCCGTATTCTCTTCCGGGGATTCCAATTCATCCATTGGATTGGCGTTTCTCGTGGACATCGACTTTACCTACCTTCTAAAGGAGGATAAAATTGGCCAAGTTCATAGTGAGAGTGCATCCTCTTACAGAGGCGTAATCGAATCGCGGACTATTGAAGCAATTCGAAATGAAGCCATTTCCGTTTCGTTTCAGCAGTACTTTCGCAATCGGAAGGAAGTGGAGGCATTGTTCAAGGCAGCTGTTCAGCGACGGTGGGATACTAATCCACCCGTTCACGCTGTCCTTGATCAGTTCCACTTGGGGCGTATCCAGATTCCTGATTCAGTGGCCGAGCAGCAGCTCGAGAGCCGCGTCCAAAATGAACGCAACGGAATGGAGGCATTTTTGCAACAGGCCCAAGTGGAGCGAGATCAAACAGGCGTTGAAGTCAACAAAATTAACTTGGAAACGAGTCGGGTCCTACAGACGGCGCGAGCTGAAGCAAGTTTGTTGATGGCCCGGGCGACTGCCACGGCTCTCAAGACGACCACCAATGCCCTTAACAACGGGACAAAGATGCTGTTTGACGCCGTTGCTATTGTCGGACAAGAGCAAAGAATTGCATTTTCTTATATGCGAACCCTCCTGGATCGTCAAGATCTCGATCTTGGAGTGAGCTATCTTTCGGACGAAAACCTCATCAAGACTATTCCTGCGTCATAGAAACTTAACGCATATTGATTTTACATCATCTTAAAAAAAAGGTGCCATACAAGTCAATCGCTTGGTGTTGGAGTATATGTATGTTCTGTTGAATGACATTAGGCCGCGGTCGAGGATGTGCGACCTGTCGGAGAGAAGGATCGTTATCATGGTATGGAAAGCGAAGGGATTGGTAGGGTAGGTACACGATAAAGAGTAACACATTTATAAAGGATACCCCTGCACCTTGAGGAATAGCCATCCTGTAGTGTACAACCGCTATAGTATTACCGTATCCTCGGAGATATACTCGCGTTTTTGAAACTCAGCAAACGATGAATTGGGTTTGACTGGACGAGCCTGCGTGGAGGACACGTACACGGGTTGAACGGCGTCCTGCTTTTCAGAGTACCTGGGGAAATCAAAGCTTTCCCCGTCGACGCTTTCCGCCATGTGCAAATCGCTCAAAACGATGAGTCCGTCATTCTCGGGCTGCTCCATTCCACCCCGATTCCCTGGTCTGGTGTGCGCGCTCCGAGACAGTGACGTACTGGACGTCAAGTTGAGATCCTGTCCAATCGAATCGGGAAAGAAATTGTCACCATAGTCTTCGAGTTGTTGGCAGTGAGCCTGCTTGCGCTGGCGGCGTCGTCCCGCAAAGATTGCCAAAATGATCAAGCAAGCTGCGACTACCGCCACCGCAACGGAACTCGTAACAATCGTCAAAGTTTTGCCGTTGTCGGTGGTCGTCTCGGAGGCGATACCGGACACACCACCCTGATCCCCGTTGGCGTTCTGGTCGGCACCCGTATTTGCCCCTAGATCGGTCTCGGTCGCCTCGTTATCCGCATTGGCATCCGTGTCCATCTCTGCATCCGTGTCACCGGTGGTGATGGCATCGACATCCGGAATTTCCTCCGCATCATTCCCTGCATCGACATTTGCGTCAATCTCCGTGTCGACATTGTTGCTGGCATCTCTGTCCGTGTCCGGTTCTTCTGTAGGAACGTTACCGTCACCTCCTTGACCGTTACCACCTTCCACACCGTTACTGTTGCCGAGTCCCATAAAGACGACGGTTTGGACGCTATCGTCTTGGAGCAAGTTTTCGTCGGCAAAGGCTGCTTGCAGGCTTTCTAAAAAGGCAGCGGCCACGTTGGAATCTTCAATCGTGTCTAGTTGCTGGAGCGAGCGTTCATCGCCGTCCAAGTAAAAGAAGTCGACCGAGAGCGCTCCGTCCACGCTGTAGCAATCCAGGGCGTCGTCGTCGGGAGAGGCGCAGATTTCAGCGATTCGATCGAACGGAGCGGAGGACAACCGGGTCACTTCGAACGGATAGGGCTGTTGCAAACATACACAACGGGGGCGGGCAACAAGAGGTACAAACACAAATATATGGGATGCGTCAGGAACGGCAAAGTAGAAGCATGGCGATGCGTATAATTTTTGTAAACGTACCCGGAGCAACAAGAGTTCACAGCAGGTGAGGAAGACTCCGTCGGATGTTGGACAGCAGGCCGCGGTCAAGTTGGTACACTGCGGGTGCGCGGAGCAAGCACCCAGATCAAAGCCACAGGTCAGAAAGGAGTCAGCCAGTATTCCTTGCAACGCCAGTTCGAGGTCGTTGACGACAACGTCAACGGCTTTGGAGAGAGTGTCGTTGGTCTGGTCGAGACTGCTACGGTTGAGAAGGAACTGGTACTGGTACGTGACCAATTGCGTTTGTATAGCAGAGGCGGTATCGGGAATGGACTCGGTGCAGTTTTCGCTGAGCAACGCCAACCCCGTGACACCATCGTAAACGATTTCGGTACTGATGAAGGGTTCGAAGGGTGGTGCGGGTACGAAAGACTCGTTGGTGACGGCGGTACCGGTTTCTACCGGTGAAACGTTGCTATTGGTGACGCTGCTAGTATCGTTGCCGTCGTTATTGTTGGCTCTTCGGCGCGTATTCTTCTCCCGCAAGCGCACTAGCCGTGGTGTGCGCTGCTCGCGGAGATACGGTAGGGGCATCATGCGTGTGGTCCCACCAGTAGTACCAGTGGATGCCCTCCGTGAGAAGGCTTCCGTGCCGTGTCCCGGGAACAACCCCACCACGGCCACGGCACATACGACGAGTAGTAGTGGAGGTGCAGCAGCACCATCCGTACGGAAGCGTCGGAACCAACGCATGTTGGAAAGACCAACGAAAGGAAGTGGGAGCAGAGAATTGACTGTCGGGAGTGTGTATGTGTGTTGTCTGTAGGTTGGTGTGACTGCAGAAGCGGCAACTGCAGTTGATGAAGAACTCAGTAAGTGTGTGACTCTACCAAATAAGATGCTCACGGACCGAGACAGCTTTTCGTGTTCACTGTAAGTCGTTCGGCGAGAAAGACCCAACTGCTCTTTACATTTGTTCTTCCATCTCTTTTTCTCTAAGAGAGTCACTACCGCTACTAACTCTAGATACTGGTGGTGGCGGCGGTCCGGTGAATGTGTGTTTGTTATACACGGTTCCGATAGCCATCCGTTTAGTCCCGCATGCGTTGCTTGAGAAGCCGAGTACCTACTAAATACTGTACGCGGAATGCAGAGAAACCTTCGTTTGGTCGTGTGGATCCGTCCATGTGCTTCCATCCGTTCCTCCACACCGGGCCCTTGCAGAAGAAAAGCGTAACAAACTATCTTGTTACGCCCTACTCCCCTTGCTCCGTAGGCAGCGGTAGTCTTTCGTGGAACGTGTACGTACCAAGCAAAGAACGTCGGGCGGTGTTCCTATTCGACCCCGGGTCACAACGGTATGTCTTCCAGGCACCCGGAAATGGTATAGTACAGGGTTAAGGGTTGGAGAGAGGTCGGATCGTAGGTGTGGCCGGAGAAGCATTGCCAGTATACAGCGTCGCGACCGTTTCTCCTTTCCTCCGGGAAGCTCCAACAGCATCCGTCGTTTAGGGTGATTTCCCTTCCAGTAGGAACACTTGTTGTTCGATTCGCTGTAGTTGTTGATAGGAGTCGTAAGAAATAGCGTCATGGAGAAAGCGACAACGACAACGACACAAGAATCCCCCGTTATTGCGGGGTCGTCCTCGTCGAAGGCACCGACGCCTCCTCGACCTTCACCTCGGCAGCTCGTACCCGATATCGACTTTCCCACGTCAGTGGAAGAAGCCGGAGCCTTGCTGGGGGCCACGATTACAACTTGCGGCAAACAAGTCGGAACGACACGCGCACCGCCGCCCGGGTTGCACAGTTCCTTCGGGACCGCCCAACCCGTACCCAGTTCCATCCTGCTCACGCGTTTGCACGGTCTGCGGGCCTGGCTCCGAGCCTCCGTCACCGACACCCCACTCGTCGCGGCACCCTCCATACTCGCTGTATTGATGAAACTCATGGGCGTATCCAATACCATGAGTGCCTCCTACAGTCAAACAGCCGCCGCGTCGGTCTGGAACGACACCACCCAAGCCAATCGCGCCGTGCTGGAAACCCCACCCATGTTGTCGACGCCCATCCGTGCCCTCTGGGTCGACTGTGTCGTGCTCTGTCACGTACTGGCACAGGGACTCACCGGGACGGCGAGGATTGATACCTTGCAATTCTTGCGGAAAATGTTGGCCTTGGCGACGCTCCACCCACGCTCCGCCAAGGCCGCCGGAGGCGTACGCGTCGCCGCACTCGATCTAGTCACTGGACTCTTGCACCATCAACCCAACGACAACACCATCAAAACTAACGCAAACAACAATAACAGCAACAATACGGTGCAACGCAATTCCCCAACGCTGGCCAAAACGTTGGCTCCGTGGAGTTTGGAAACACTCCAAACCTGTTTGCGAGCGTTGCGTTCGGCCGGCAACGGTGAACCGACCTATCGCGTGGCCGCCGTGAGAACCGCCTGTGCTACCGTCGTGGCCTGTCGCAACGCCTTTCTACCCACTCGTATGGGGTCTTCCTTGATCGACCCGGATACCGCCACTGCTACGGATCGACTGGTCTTGCCCGGCGCCATGGAAGACAAGGCCGTACTCGAAGCCGTCAAAGTATGCAAACAAGCCGTCCTGGATAAGTTTCCGGAAGTCCGTGCCCATGCCGGTATACTGGCGTCGCTGTTGACCCCCCTTCTAGTCACCAACCTACCGCCCTCTTCTTCCGCACACGGCATTGACGGACGCCTGCACGCCTTGGAAGACCTCCTCCAGCTGGCGTACAAACACCTCGACGACGAGAGTCCCGAGACGGCCACGCACTGGGCCGAAACTCTTGCCCGGGGTGTGGCAACGGCAATTCAGTTTCATCAAGCGGAAAAAGACACTGGTGACGGTCCCAAAGGAGGTGTCGACCAAGGCGCGATACCGCGTTTTGGATCGCGCAAAGTCCTGGGTATTGCGCACTCGTGTACGTCGCTCAAGAACGCCGTACGTTACTGGATCGCGCAATTTGTCAAAGTGGGCGGAGAATTGGTGGCGCCCCGTTTGGGAGGATCCTACGCGACCGGAGGACGAGCGGTGCGGATTGGTATCAGTATGGTACTCACCAAAATACTGCGACTCCAAGTCGTCCTCGGAGCCGTGGGGGAAGATCGGAGTGCGTCTCTGAAAGAGATCCTGGATCTAATATTGAATGGACTCGGTCCGGACCTGGAGAAACAACTCCGACCACCCGATACGCCGGCTTCGGGACCAGCGAATCCCTTGTTCGGGGCCACCCGGACCTGGTCCAAGAACGATGCCGGCCTAGCCCGGTTGGCCCTCAGCCGCGTCTTGCGCGAAGGTCTCTCCGAAGTCACGCCCGAACCTACGCAAATCAACTTTTTGCACGAATTGATTCTGTGTCTACCGGGTAAGGGAGACGCCGAATCCAACGAGGCGCCCGCCGTCCAATGGAATGCGAATCAATTGCAGATCGTGCTAGTTGAGATTTCGCATTTGCTGGCGGCCTTGGGCGAAGCGGCCGCTTCTAGAATAGACGACGCCGTGATAAGGCTGGAAATATGCCTGGAACACATGGATCAAGGGGTGCGGCACGAAGCAGCGATTGCCTGTGCCTCGTTAACGGCCAGCTTTCCAACGGAAGGTCGCAAGCTGGTACGGTCCTCGATCGATGAGATGCAACTCCATCACGCGCAATTGGTCACGTTGGCTTCGAGCTCGTCGGATGCGAAGGAAGAACCGGATGCCGGGATACGGATGTTTCGACGTCCCAAGGAGAAGGAGCATGACCCATCCGCTCGTCATCAATGTGCGATTCACGGCAGGGCCTTGATGATTTCCATCCTTGTGCGAGATCTTACTAGTCTTCCAGGCGGGTTGCCGACGGAATTATTAAGCGCCGCACTGTCCGTGGCGGAAATAATGCTTTCGTGTCAATTCCATAAACCGATCATCCAGGCCAATGCCATGTCGGCTTGCAACTGCGTCAAGGCAGGCTTTGCTATTATCTCGGGCGTGCTGGCGAACGGTCCGAAAGCTGCGGCACCGAGTGTATCGCTAATCTTCAATTCCTGGCAAAAAGCAATAAGCAGTATCACAGGCGGCGGCAAGATTCTCAGTCCGAGACACGAGCTGCTTTGCGTGGATGCAATGCTCTCGTCGGTGGTTGTCTTTCTCAAGTATTGCTCCGAGCTTTTACTTTCAGTACCAGAGGCTTTGACCCAGGTGACGGTCCTTTTGGAAAACGTCCTGCCGATGCTTTTGCCGGACGGAACGTTTGGAAGTCTTCCGTTTTCGGCACCGGTTATGGCTCGACTAGAAAGTTCCAGGTCCTCCCTCCTTGAGGCGTTTGCGTGGTTGCCATCCGGTTCCTTCCCGATGGTTGCCGATACAGTCTTTTCATTTGCCGCCGAACACATTCGAGCAGCCGTGGAGGGGGAGGTATCCTGCTCGATTTTACATGCGTTGGTGAGCCGGGAGGACTCTATTCTGGACGCCAAGACCATGAGTCGAGCGAGGCGAGACGGGCAAATTGGGGGAGCGCGTGATCTGGAAGAAACAATCCTTTTGCTTACAGGCGAGATCGCACACCCCGGGGAAAGAGAGGCCGTTCTGCATTTATCCATGTACAATCGATCGGAGCCAGACCCCAGCGTCTTTCGGGGTAGCCGCATTCTGGGAATTTGCGCAAAAGATGCTAGTGGGGAGAAACCTCCGACGCCTCTACACGGGGTTGGAACGTGGAGAAAACCGATCGATCCGTCTTGCTCTTCCAAGGTCCGTCTTGTCGATGCCGCTATACAGGCATTTTCCGCAACCTTTGGATTGAAGAGTGGTTCTGAACAACAGGGCGCAATGGACATGTTGGAATCTCTGGTACCGCCATTACTTGCTCAGCTGGCTCGCGCAATTGGTGTGAACTCTGCCTTGGTCGATCAGAGCCCGAGGTCCAAGGTGCGTGCTTCGGTGTGTGGGTCGATTGTCCTTTCTCTCGTCCACTTACAATTGCTTGTCATTTATAGGCCAAGGAGGATTCTTCCGCCGTTGCCAACATTACTGCCGTTCTTCTGTCGTGTCTAAAAGCACTACCACTCCACGAGACTAGCCACAACGTTCCCCTTGGCCTGGGACCGCCGTGGATGAACAAAGCCAAAGATCTTCTTCTCACTGTATTACCTTCCCCTTCCAGCACTGTTCGTCGTGCCGCAGCGGAAGGTCTCGCTCTACTCGCAACTTTGGGTGTTTCGGAAGACGCACACTTTCTGCAAAGTAAGGTCCTTCATTCTCTGGATGAAGTGATGCAAGGTAACAAACCAGATGGAAAACCCCGAGCGATTGCATTGGAACCAGTCTCAGCAGCGCGTGCGGGATCTCTACTTACCTTGGCTTGCATTCAGCGAACTGCGTTCAACGTTGCAAAGAAACAAATTGCAAGAGCACGATCTCGCGTGAATAATTCGAAGGACGTAGAATCAAGACGGGCTAGTGAGCTGCCACTTCTACAAATGATGACTCGGATCCTCCCCTCTATCGCATGCTCGGGATTTCGCGATTTTTTTGTCGTGAGAACGTACGCCCTGCACTCTTTTTCTGTTCTCTTGATATATTCTGAGCGTCTCGAGAAGACAACTGATCTGGACAAAGGGGATAAACAGCTCTTGCGAAAGGCGGTGGAACTCGTCGAAGATAATTTTGCTGCGTCCATGACCATTTCTTCCACAGAGATGGACCGCGGCCAGGAAGCGGAAAAGATGACCTCGGAAGTCGCATTTTTATCCGTACTATTGCGATTAATGTCGTTTCTGGTTCAGACAGTCTACCATCTTCAAGATGAAGACCCCGGCATTGGCGAGCGCTTCATACTGATTGCAAGGCTTACTCTTGAGCTTTATGGATCGCATCCTGTTGTCTTTACTGAAGCGATGGCATTCTTTGAAGTCACGGCTGGCCATCGCCAACTTATTCCCTTACCATGGGATAAAATCGACTACAGCGAGAGTCCCTTGTTCGCAAGTATTTCGAGTATTCAATCCTCCTTGGCACCAATTCGTCCAGCTCTTTTTGCATTTGCACCTTGGGAGCAGCCTCGCAATTTGTCGGCCATTAATATACGTGCCTCGGGGATAGCTCTTCAGTCGCTGACCCAATCAAATGTCTCTGTCGTAGATTGGTGCAGCTTTTCGATCGTATCCGCGTTGTTTGCTTCGCTGGAATCAACATCTGGGAAAGGGTTCTTTGGCAGAACTACCTTTCTCCGATCGCTGGCTGTGCCAAGACATACGGAAGTTTCGTTTCATGAATGGAAAAATGTAGAGCTCGATCTCACCGATACCATTCGAACCATCTTCTATCTAAATAGTGCTAAAACGGCTGTCTCGTCTTCAAATGTTCTGCGGTGGATCCTTTTCGCACGAGCTCTGTTGGTCAAATCGTGTCCTTTAGACTACACCGACAAGGAAGAGGAAGTTTCAATCGATTCTGTTGTCCAGGCTGCAAGCCGCAGATCGCATCAGGACGTCTCGCTGGTCTATACTGCATCCAGCGCTGTCCGATGGCAAGTCAAATGCATTGCGGCACAAATTGTGGAATTTGCCTTGGATGCTCTTTTACAAAACACGCCGGAAAATGCTGAAGTCGTATATGGCGACGCGAAGGACCAATGCGCGAAGGAACTCGAAAAAGCTAAAAAAAACGACAGCGGGCTTCCAGATTCAAGACTTGTGTTCCATCTCCAAGAAATCTTATCTGCGGTGTGCATGAGCACGGTAGCCGTGGTCGACCAGGCGGAGGTGCATTCGTTGCAAGTCTCGGCAATGTACGCTTTGACGATGCTAATTTTAGCATTTGCAGAGTCGCCCGACCCGGAGCTTCCACAGTCTCGCATCTTGGATCAATATGCCCAGCAGATTTTTTCTGCTGTCAAGCATGGTTTAGAATTGTCCACTTCGAGCCCCTCTACCGCTTGTTTTCAGTTGTATGTAGCCTCCTGTTACAGTATGAGTGCACTGGTAGAGAGCGGAGTCACAAAAGATCCAATGGTGCTAAAGCGCTTGCTTCGTCCTATAGTTCCGAGGTCAGACGAAACTCCTTTGTTTATGCATTCGGAACCATATCCAGCTGAGCTCACGAAAATTTCGGAAGAAGGAGTTCACGAAAATCGGCGTGTTCGACACTTGAAGAAGATCGCCCAAGTTTGGTGCACGAGCAAGCTTTTGATCGGAAATGAACCCTTGTCAGAATATATTTTATTGGTTTCCAAGGATTTGATCAAAGACCCGCTCCATATTGCTGTGCACAGTGCGGCATTTGCTTTCGATGGAGCCCGGTTGCTAATTTCGAGCCATTTTTCTTTGACCGGGGCTTGCCCTTGTTATAGAACATCCGAAGCGGATGAGAAAATGGCATGTGAACGAGGGTTTTTGTTCGAATGCGCGGACGACATCGATGATTCAACCAAGACCCTACTCATGTCTCAGTGGTCGTATTGCGCTAGTACTGCAATCAAGCCTTTGGTCAGTTCGATGGACTCAGAGAATGGAAAGTTCAAGGTTCTATGCGATGGGTGGATAACGGTCTTGACTCCGCTTTTACTCGAAGGCGTACATCACGGCTTGTTGGCTTGCACTAGTGGGATTAATCTCCCTTGTATGGATGCAACAAACGTGACTGTTGATTGCTTACGGGGTTTAAGCTGTTTGACTGAAGCTGGACCGGAAGTTTTGTGCAAGACACAGCACTTTAGCGACGTTGAGAGGCTGCTAAGAACGATGCTGCAGAAGGTGTGGCTTCCTACTTTACGCAATGAGAAATTGACGGTCGACTCGAAAATTGCGAAGGAAATGTGCCGTTTGGTCAGAAGTTTAGCAGATTTGATGCCATTCATTGCCAGTGATGAAAGTACTTTACTCGTCACTGTTCTGACTCCGCTGGAGCTTCTCGAACGTGCCATGTTTGACTGCGAAATTTCTGCGGTCGCCGACGAGATTGTTTCGACTTGCCTCGATGGTATGACCAAATTCATTGCGCACGGAAAAGTAAGCGAATCATTGCTGGAAGCGATGTTGCATTTGTTGCTCCAAAGGATTCTAGTGTCAGAGAGGTCGCTTTCTGAACAGACCACTGAGTCCTCCAAAGTTCTACTGAAGCAATGTTTCAGCAGCGGTATGGTGAATGCACGCCGCCGGAACACCATCGCGGCTGATTTGGCGCACGTCGGTAACTGGGATACGTGGCTGGTCGTGTTTGCTTCGGACGACGGGTCGTCCTCGTGGAAGAGTCTAGACGCTGTTTCCGAATGCCTGCAAACCCCGGGTGGACCTCAAATGGCATTGCTGGCCAAACTTTGTGCCTTTGCCCAAGGCTGCCCGATTTCGAGTCCTTTGTTACAACTATTGTTGCATCGGGTTGGCGCCGACGTCGTCGGCACGTTGTATCTGTACGGAACGCTGCAAATACCCGGCTCGGCGCGTCTCCACCGACAAAAAGCGTGCGCCGACGCCTTGAAGCTGTCTCTAATTGGTTACCAGCAAGTGGTCGCCACGAAGTCGGACGACCGCATCGCGCAGTATCTCTCGTTGCTGTTCGAGACTATCGTGGCCGTGTTGCGGTACAACGGTGTCCCGAATCATCCGTCGCCGCAACACGAGAGCGACCCAGCGTTGGGTCGCATGTCGGCCCAGGCCATCTTAATGACGGCAAGGACGACGCCGGTTGCCTTTAAAACGACAGTTAGTGAACTGGTAAACGAACAAGACCGCCCTTTGCTTGAGTTTGCCGTCCGTGCCGAAATGAACGGTTATGTAAATCCCAACCAAGCACCGGTCAAGAAGAAGATTAGTTTACAAGGATTTAAAAAGTAATTCCAAAGTTTAACGAGGGCTATAGACAGTCAGTCAGTCGTGTTGTGCCACTGGTCTCGTGCTCCCGTGTACCGAGTGCATCGTGCTAGACAGCGAGGGCCCGTCGCAGCTTGTCTGGTACGGGCACGTTCACTCGTCCTGCCGCCTTTCGGACAGTCGTGAGGAATTGAGAAACCCAGTCCACGGGGAGGGCGTCTACGCGTTGATCCAACGCGTCGATATATCCTCCGGTGGCGTCCACCACGCGATCCAGGACGTGGGACAATTGGTGCGTGAGTGGTCGATCCAACAGGGTCCGTAAATTCAAGGTGGAGGGCCCATCGCGTACGGCGGGCGTGGCCGGAGTCCAGACGGCGTCGAGAATCAGCGTGGACGGGTCGTAGTCGTCACGGGCCACGGCGCGGAGCAGGGCGGTATTGAGATCCTGGCCGCGGTGGAGAGCGTCCAAGCCGGCTTCGATCCAGGGCAAGACCAAAGGCGTAGAGACGCAGGACGAATTGATCTCGCCCTCGTATCTAGTCTCCTTGTCGGACGTTCGGGCGGGTCCGTATTGTATCCAGGCTTGGACGTCACGGGCGAGAATACCGTCGAGGCGGGCTTTGGTGGAGGGTTGGAGTACGACGAAACCTTCTCGTTGCCGCCGATTTTGTATGGATGCACGCAACAGGGCGATTTCGTGGACCAAATCTTGTGGTGTGGCGAGATCGGCCGCGTCCGGGACAACCGGGGTGTCACCGCACGCTGGCTCCGCGGGTGGTTCGGTCCGAGCGGTTTGCTGAAACAAGCGCACGAGCGGCAGCCAATCGACCGTATCCGAATTATCCCAGTGTTGGTAAAGATTATCCCGTGCCGCGTCCATGAAGTAATTGAACTCATCCAGCGAATCGGGAGCCAAGACTCCCAAAGTGGAACGGTTCCAAACCTGGGCTAAACCATCGAGGGAAACCGAGTCCTCTGGGGATGCCAAGGTCGTCGTCAAAAGCTGGGACAAGGAAGGTACCGAGAATGAGTCGAAGGTCTCACGCGCGACTTCCAATTCCTCTACAGCTTCGTGAAGATTTTGGACTTGATGTGGGATGCGATCTCGCGCGTCCTCCAATTCCTCAATGAGTGTTTCGATTTCTTCTAACACCCGCTCGTGTTCCTGACACGCAGCGTGCAGATCCCAGTCTCCCGGATCCCCTATCCGGTGTGATGCATCCACCGTAATCGCCGTCAACGATTGCCATTTCCAAACCACCCAAACGTGAATGAGAACGAAGTAAATAGCGATCCACACGGCGACGCCGTAGCCGGCGGCGTGCAGCACTTTGGCGTGCTCGGGGTGCATGCGGACCCAAACCATCCCGTCTCGTCAACGATAGAGTCTCTTTTTTTCTCTCTCTCTCGACACGTCCAGAGCCACTAAGCGATTAGAAAGAATAGCTGCGTTTCTACGTTTGGATGTGTCCAGGTATGACAAGGTACGGTCCGCTGCGGGACGAGTGGAGTAGGTGTTGACCGTGGCTTGGTACAATGATCGCAACGGAATGCACTCTGTGTGTGTGTATATTTATTTTGGAGTGGGGGACGCGACAGACATTGTCATCGAAGAGACCCCTCATGACGTTTCAGTGTGTCGCTTGTGATACAATATATTTATATACCATAGTAGTGACACAGAGACAGACATTTCGAATACAGTTCCGGATCACAGACGGACGACAGGAGACGACCTCCAAGCAAACAAATCAACAAAAATCACGACGGCATCGAACTTATGGTCCCATAGTACATTGGCCGACAGTGAGTGAACTAGGAGGAATTATATATACCTTACCGAACAGAAACATATACCTTCCCGAAAACAAACCTACCGTTGTCCTCCTACTCTACCATCGCACCCACTCTGCGCCCAAAAGAGAACATTTTACAAACCGTTGACATTGCCAACAGCACGCACTCTTGCGTCCGGAACGAACGTACGTGTTGTTACAATGGTTCGGACCCGTTCCAATTCGAAATCAACACCCCCATCGCAACCCAACGAACCCCATGACGACAACGACGATGGTTCCTCTCGAAACGAATCGGACGATGATATTCCCAAACCCGTCAGTTCCGACAGCGAAAGTGACGACACGCAGCCTCCGACAACACTTCCGGGAAACACGTCTGTGCTTCCGGGCACCGGCACGTCCCGTCTCTTTAGTCCCTACCGCAGTCTCGGCGTCGTCTCCACCGGGGCCCCCTTTCACTTGATACCGCACGATCACTCCGGCAACGCCATGGTCTGTGTACCCATCGGTGATCGTTTCCAATTACTCCGCACGGACCGACTCCATCCCGTCCTCGTCAGTCAAGCCGTGCCGCACGATGTACAGCACGTCGTCACCGACGCCACCCTCAGTATTACCGTCGCCGCGCACGGCGACCGCCACGTCACGCTCCTACACCGCACCCGACCCCTCGCGACCCGCGCGTTGGCCGCTAGTACACGCTGGAGGACGGTGCAGCTCTTGCCCCTGGGACGGACACCGGTACCGATGCGTGGCGAAAAACAAGGTACCATGGAGAACGCCGCCATTGTCGCCGCGATTCTGCAACGCGCACCGACCGTACGGGATGATGTTCCCCTCGTTGGACAAGACGATGATGACGATGACAACGATGACAGTGAATCGCTGGACAGTGACGACAATGACGACGAAACGACGTGCCTGGGGCAAGTGGTTGTTTTGCTGGCCACCCGAGACTCGATTGCGATTCAGAGACGGATTCGCTTGACCGCTTTGCCCAACTTTCGACCCACGACCGCGTTGCATCCCTCCACATATCTCAACAAGATCGTTCTGGGCGGAACCAATCAACCCAACCAGGATACTCCCTCTTCTCCCGCCATGTGCTTGTTGAACGTGCGATCGGCCCGAATCATTCACGTATTTGCTGGTCTTCCCTCGGAAACCGAAGAATCGTCCGTCACTACCTTGGAACAGTCTCCCGCCGTCGATACGATTGCCGTCGGAACCTCGTCAGGGAACGTTCACTTGATCAATTTGCGTCACGATCAGAAACTGTTTACGCTCCGTCACAAAACCCACGACGGAAATAACGTCGGCATTTCTTCCATCTCCTTTCGGACGGATCATTCCGCCTTGCAGTACGATATCGCTCCAATGGCAGTGGGACGAGTGGATGGACACATTACCATCTGGGACTTGACGGCACCTACCGAGATAGAGTCGGGTCGCACCGTGCTGCACGAAATGGAACACGTGCACGTTGGCGGTGTTGCCAAAATCCAATACCTTCCCCAGGAACCCTTGCTGGTCTCCATTGGACTCGCGTCCAATCGTATCGCGATGCATATTTTCGATAGTCCCGACCATTCCGCTCGCTTGTTGCGCTCCCGCCAAGGCCATACCGGTCCACCCACACGGATACGTTACCTACATCCCGGATCAGGCGCCGGAGGCGGCGTCCTCGTGAACGCGTCTGACGGAACGGACGCGAGTGCCTGTCAAATTCTTTCCTCTGGTGGACCCGATCGGACGTTGCGCGTCTTTTCTACCGCCCGTACCGTGCTCGACAAAGAATACAGTCAGGGGGCAGGGCTGGAAAAGAAAGCCCGCAAATTCGGTATGGACACGGTCGCGGAACTGCTCCTACCACCCACCATTGGCTTGGCCACGGCGGAATCGCGCGCTCGTGATTGGGGTGACTTGGTGACAATTCACCGGGATCACGCTTTTGCCTACGTGTGGAGCACTAAGCGGGGCGCCCAGTCTGGGCCAATCTTGCGGCAGTCGACGTGGAACGTAAGTGCCATGAAGATTCCACCACCGCCGCACACGCACGCCACGGCGGTCGCCATGTCTGCCTGTGGAAACTTCGCTTTGGTGGGGACACGAGGTGGAACGATCTACAAGTATAACGTCCAGAGTGGGAATGCTCGGGGAATGTATCCGATTCAAGCAAAGGAAGATAGCAAGCCGAGAAGACAGGTTGTAGCGGGAGATCTCGGGCGTACCATGAAATCGTTGGAAAATAGCATGAAAGTCAGCAATCGGGCTGCCAATGTGGACAAGAAAGAACTCGATGCCGAGCAAGAAGCGAAACGGGAAAGTCGTATTTTGGCAAAGTTGCAAGCAGCATCCCACACGGGTCATTCCGTAACAGGATTAGCGGTAGATTCGGTAAACAAGGTCCTCATATCGGTAGGGGCGGATGCAAAACTTATATTGTGGAACTTTGCATCGCATGCTCCGCACAAGAAAAGCCCGTACACTTTACCATGTCCCGCCACTCGAATGTGCCACGTGCGTGATTCAGACTTGGCAGCCATTGCTTTGGAGGACTACTCTGTTGTGTTGTTCGATTGTGCAGCCCTGTCGATTGTTCGTCGTTTTGGAGCTACTGGTGGTCACGTTGGACCAATTAGTGACCTAGGATTTAGTCCAGACGGCCGCAGTCTCTTTACTGCATCGCTGGATTCTTCTTTGCGGGTATGGGATGTACCTACCAACACGTGCGTCGACTGGCTCAGCTTCTCGACGGCTCCGACGTCTTTGACGATCAGTCCAACGGGTGAGTTTCTAGCGACAACACATAAGGGAAAACTCGGTATCAGTGTTTGGAGCGACCGAACCTACTATCAAACCGTAAACATTGACGGCACACCACTAAAGGAACCTGCGCGCATGGACGAACCGGTGCCCATGGCCGATGATGCTCCTTCACAAACATACACAGCAAGTAAACCGAGCGAGGAAAGAGTGCCTACCGGTAACGAAAGTGAAGTGGACGGGGTTGACGATAAAGGCCCCGCCCTACCCAAAGAAGCTGGACTCATCACGCTCTCTGGACTGCCACCTGCCCACTGGAAGAATCTGTTTCACCTGGAACTCGTTAAGGAGCGCAACAAGCCCAAGGAAGCCCCCCAAAAGCCTCCTTCGGCACCGTTTTTCCTCCAATGGCGTTCGGGTGAGTCGATCAGCGAAACTGTTGCCAATCCTCAGTTGGCTTCCAAATCCAAACAAAACGTAAGTGAGGAAGAGGAGTGGGTTGCGGCTTGGACTGATAATGATGATGACGAAGCAAAAGTCGATGTGCCTGAAGCAAGTGGACTAGTCAAACGAGACCACGAGAAAGTTGAAAAGGAAGCTGCGTCCTCCAAAAGACGAAAAGTTACACGCTATCGTTCAGCACTGGCGTCTCTTCTGGAACAATGTAACAACAGGGCTTCTGGATCGAATCAGAAACGCTTCCAGTTGGTTACCGACCATATAGGGAAGCTTGGACCATCCGCGATTGACGTCGAACTTTCCACTCTTTGCAGTGGATTGCATGATTTGGAAGAGGGCCTTCCATTGTTACAGCTCACCTGTTACTGGTTGTTGGAAGCTTTACAGTCACGCGAACGGTACGATGCCGTTAATGCGTACTTACATCGCTTTCTGCACCTGCATGCATCGGTTATTGTTGGTATCGACGAATTTTACCGTGGGGATGATCAACCGCTACGCGTGAAACATTCCGAGCAAGAACGAATTGAGTTGGAGACACAACGTGACCAACGGATCCGCCT
The DNA here is from genome assembly GCF_000150955.2 of Phaeodactylum tricornutum CCAP 1055/1. Lineage (NCBI taxonomy): Eukaryota > Bacillariophyta > Bacillariophyceae > Surirellales > Neidiaceae > Phaeodactylum > Phaeodactylum tricornutum. The sequence goes on along the minus strand of NC_011669.1, from coordinate 214,558 downwards.
ACTTGAGTCCATCACAGAGCTACACGATGCGCAAAAATCGGCTTCAGAAGCGCTCCAGAACAAGATGCAAAATACGCTCTGCCTCTTGCGGCACTTTTCTCGGATGATCTAGAGGACAGGAAGTAAAGTAATACACTAAAACCAGAGGTAATTTTGTGCTTGCGCTTCTTTGGCAAAAGGGAGAGTATGTAATCGCTGTACTGGCTAGCTCTATTTCAGCTGTGTATGTTCTTAAGATGCCTAGCTTTGTGGATTATTTATCGTCCGCACCCTTTTTTTCTTTGTTACGAAAGTCGATACTGCGAACCGGACCCCGTCTTGATTACGCTCCCTGCCTTGGCTCCCCGTTTGACGGGGGATGTAGTAATCTCCGTCCCGCTGCGGAAATTGGGAGAATTGCTGATGATACCAGTAATGGAACCGTTGGGATTTTGCTTCCAACGACTCAACACAGGAATCTTATCCTTGGGTGCTGCTGCAGATTTGGAACCACCGCCTCCACCGAAAAAGGAAAAGGCCTGTTTTTGTTTGACCGGCTCCGGAGCGATTTCCGGTTCTTTCTTCTTGGGGGAACCGAATAGCGAAAGAGTTGGTCTCTTAACCGGTTCCTTCTTTTTTTGCGGAGCGGGGGTCGGCGTTTTGGCGTTACCGCCAAACAAACTGATGGTCCCTTTGCGGTTGGGGACCTTTGGTTGTACCCTTTTCTCCGGCTTAGGGTCCTTATTGGGAGTGCCAGATCCAAACAAACTCAGAGTACCCGGTCGATTGGACATCTTAGGTTTATCCTCCTTCTCGGGGCCAGGCTTGGGAGAAAAATCGAATAAGCTCAGTGTACCGGGTCGGTTGGGTACCTTGGGCTCCTCTTTCTTGGTGGGAGCCGGCTTAGGAGGGGAAAAGAAAGAAAATGTTGGATTTGCTTTACTCGGTACAGGTGCTGGGGCTGGCTTCGGTGCGGGAGCTGGTGTGGGAGGAGAAAAAAATGAAAAAGTTGGGTTCGACTTGACAGGAGCTTTCTTGACGGGGGCTGGAGCCGGAGAGGGCTTTGGCTCTGTCTTCTTTTTTCCCGATCCAAAAAAAGAGTTGAAAGCCTCCGTAACAGGGTCGGCAACATCAACTTCTTCCGATTCCACAATCGGGGCGGGCTGAGGAGCTTCCTTCTGTTTCGGCGCCGGGGACGGCGCAAAGAAAGAACCTAAGTTGAATGTTGGTGAAGATTTCACGGTAGGTTTTTTAGTTTTCACAGGCGTAGGCACTGGAGCGGGAGCCGCTTTGGGTGCGGGGACCGTTTTCGGGGATGGAGGTGAGAAGAAGCTTCCAAAACTGGGAGTAGAGGGCGCCTTTTTCTTCGGGGCTTCTACTTTGGCCTTTGCTGGATCAGGGGCTGCCTCCTTTTGCGGCGCCGGAGTGGGAAAGAAAGAGCTCAAATCCAAAGTGGGTGCAGGCTTGGGCTCGGTCTTCTTCAGCGACTGCGTGGAGGAGACGGACATCTTCTTTTGTTTTTCGTCCCATTCCCGTGCCTTTTGTCGAGCTTGCTCCGCCGCTTGCTGTTCAATCTTTCGACGTGCCGCGTTCTTCTGAGCTTCCCGTTCCGCTTCTTCCTTCGCCGCTGCAATGACAGCTTGCTCCGTCGTTGTCTTCGCTTTTGCAAGTTCCTGGTCTTGCTGCTTTTGGCGCTCGGCACGCTCCTTCTCAATGTCCTGACGACGAGTCGCATCAGCAGCTTCCTGGGCTTTGCGCTGCTCGGCAATCGCCTTGGCGCGTGTTTCCCGTTCCACCTTCTCTGCCGGAGTCTCTACGGCAGGGGTGAACAGATTTTTCACAACCTCCGCTACTTTGACTTTGCTGGAAGGAGTAGCGTTCTTACTAACGGCGGGCGTGGTCTCCTTTTTAGGTTTGCTCTTCGTGGCAAATTTTTCCTTGTACTCTGTTTCAGTCAAGTCCGCGTACTCGTTAAGTGCCATTTCCTTACCCGTGTCTTGTGCAAATTTTTCCATGACGAGAAAATTGTCGGAAAAGGCGAGAAAGCGATCCTCGTCTGGTTCCTTTTTGTATTCCTTACACCAGTTCAAGTAGGCGGCTCGTACACGGGCCTCGCGAGACAGATTTTCCTTATCCAGCTCCCCACCGTCGGCAGCAATGCCTTCGAGACTATCGATCGCCACTTCCAACTCCTCCACCGACTGCAGTCCAAGCTTCTGTGCCAGAGCCTAAGATTGGGTGAGAATGGGATGGTTCATGTTGGACAAAACGATTGACTGTGCATTACAAAATATACAGGAGGACGAAGACAAGAAATCAATTCACCACACACCTCTTCGTCTTCCGCCAACGCGTCGGCTGCTTCCTTCAGCGCTCCACTGGCTTCCGATTGCTTTTCCGCTGCAGCTACGGCCTTGCCGAGCACGTCACCCGTCGATATAGTCTTCGTATCGGAGGCGGCTGGTTTGTCTCCACTTTGGCGAGCTTTAAATTCCTCTTCGGAAAAGTCCCCAAACTCGTTGAGTGTCATGAGTGGGACGGCGTCCTTCTTCTGCTCCCGGGCTTCCTTTTTGGCTACAACGTTGGCAATAGTAATGGTTTCGTAGTTGTTTTTGAAAAATTCGTATCGTGTAGCGTCGAAATCTCCCTTACTGTATTTGTTGCGCCATTCGTCGTAGGCCAAACGCGCTGCAGCGTCGTACGGTACCGCAATATCGGCGTCCTGCTTCGTCGCCGCGTTGGCGATCGTAGACGTCGTGGAAATGCGGGATAGCGTCGGACGTGACGGCACGAAGGCCGCCGCCGAAGTGCACAACAGCAACACACTGAGTGCGGATTGCGAAATCTTCATTCTTTAGGTTTCCAAATCACAGCTGTGCTACCAATGGGATTTTTGCAGAGTGTTTTGTTACGATTGCGAATCGTATCTATTGGTGGACGATAAACGGATGAAGGAACTAACTGTAAGCTTGTGATAGTCGAGCAACGGGTGAGGTGGGCGTACGTTTTGTGCACAATAACTACCCGTCTAGGTTCGATTCGATACCGATCCTCTGCGACAAACGGATCGTCTCTGCGCTTCTCGTTGATACGTTATTTCGTTTGTCTTCGTCGTCGTGCCATACCACGAAGAAAAAGGATACAACTCTACTAGAGCTAGTAGGAGTTGGTGGTGAGGCGCTCAGCTCACACTCCAAGCATGCGAACACATGTTGAACTCGACAACTGACGTTTGTTAGTGGATCTTTCCCGAGGAGGCCTTGCGCACACTCAGCGCTTGGTATCCATTTTATGACTAAGTAGGATACTGTAATTTGCCCACAAGTGTCTGAGAGGAAGTACGATCTGGCGCCCCCGATACGGACCACGATGACGTGTCTCGAATCACGCCTTTAAAACTATAGGTCACGAGTGTGAATCGAATTATGAGGCGGCGGGTGGCGATGCGTGCCGCGTGTCCATGCTCGACGACAGCCAGACCGAACCTCGTCCGATCCCGAGGGGATTACCATCGAACCATCGAACCATCGAAACCAACCGATCCTCACGACCGCTACTACGACCACATTTGGTTGGCGTTTTCTGACAAATTCCAAATTGGCCTTTTCACCTTCTCCGCCATCTACGATCGCCTACAGCAATTTCGAGAGCGCAACTCTCATTTGCGGACACAAGGGCTCAGAGACTGCAATCGTCGGTCGCAGCTACCTGCAATTGCCTCACGCTCCCAGAAACGGGCGAGTATCGATCTGACAAACAGCTAGCCATTCTTTGACACGCTCAACCCGCAAGCTTCATGACAGACACGGCCGTAATCCACGATGATCCGAGTGGCACGAACAACGATGACGACGCTGTCACTGAGCACGGTGACAGTGGTATCAGCCACCTTCCCAAGAAAGAAGCACCTGATGGCAAGATATATTTCAGCTACTCCGAAATTCACGCCACCATCACTTCTCTCGTTCCTCAGCTCGAAGCATTCCAACCCACACTCATGATTGCGATTGGCGGCGGCGGATTCATTCCAGCACGGATACTGCGGACGCAGCTTAAAGTGCCCATTGTGGCTGTTAGTCTCGAGCTGTATGATGACAATACTAATTCTATTCGTGAAACGGGCGTCCAGTGTTTGCAATGGTTCGACGTGTCCGAAAAACCGGGCTCGTTCGCCCAGAACGGCAACGTCCTCATCGTGGATGAAGTAGACGACAGCCGAACCACGCTACAATTTTGCGTCGAACAAGTCTTACAGCGGTGTTCACCGAAACGTATTGCCGTCGCGGTCGTTCACAACAAGCTCAAGGTCAAAAAAGGCGTCCTACCGAGCCATGTGGAGTACTTTGCCGGCGCCGACGTCCCCGACAAATGGAACTGCTATCCATGGGACGCAGCCGCCTACGGACGGGATATTGAAACACACGAAGCGCTATCTCGTGAATGCTCCGGTCTACCCAAGTAGATATGGACCGGTGAACGGATTTTTAGATCCAAGTAGTTCTCAGAACGCTGTCCTTGCACAAAAATTGGTATCTTTATTAAACCTAGATCTCACATCTTGACTAACATTTCCATTTGAGGCGAAGAAGAGATAGAGTGCTATTTTAAAGCAGAAGTAGAGGGTCTTTGTATTATTGGGGAATGTTTGAGCCAACTGGCCTCGCCTTTGTTTTTATGCCTGGCGATCAAAATCCAGAGGTCAAGTTGGTGTACCAAACAAGCGTAGCAACGAAGCGTAAAAAAACCAAACAAGGATTCGCTCGTGTCCTGATTAATTGTAAGCCACAGCAGATCGTCGTCGTTCGATCGAAAGTAAATTGCCCACCTACTCTTTTCCAGCTTCAACGGTCTCGCGAAAAGGCAAGCTTACAAAAGAACGACAGTTTATGTTGCGACGCCGACAAGTTGTGTTACAATTTCTCCGGATTTGCATGCTCCTACTTTTGTCCAGTATTCGTGCTTTCGTTCGTCCTTTGTATCACCAAAAACCGTATACTAGTCCCACCAGAGCGTGCAGCAGTAGGATAGCAGCAGCAGCAGTAGCAGCAAAAACAGCGCTATGACAAATCTAGACGAGATCCTAGGCACACGCTTGCAAATTCCGGTCGCGGACGCCATTGCGGTACACGGTGACGAGAACGTCAAGTTTGTTGACGGCTCGTGGTGGCTACCGAACCAAAACCGCAACGCTCGCCAAGAATTTGAAATTGGTCCTCGCATTCGCGGCGCAATTTTTCTCGACATCGACGACGTTGCCAACAAGGGCGCTTCCAGCAATCCGAAAAATCTGCCGCACATGATGCCATCAGCGAAGCTGTTCAGTGCCGCTATGGATGCTATGTCGATCGTCAACAAAGATCATTTGATTGTGTACGGCCAAGAGGGATGTCCCTACCTGCACCGTGCCTGGTATCAGTTCATCTGTATGGGGCATGATAACTCAAAAGTTCACTTATTGGAAGGTTCCTTTCAAGATTGGGAAGAAGCCGACGGACCCGTCGACATCTCCGCAAAGAACGTCATGAAAGTAGCCGAATTGGACCTTTCCAATCCGACTTCGTATACCGCCATCGAGGCACGAAATATCATGGATATGGATCGCGTTCGTCAGATTTGTGATAATACCAGTGAAGAGGATACTAACAATGTAACCATTGTCGATGCACGCTCCCCGGATCGCTTTTACGGCCGTGTCGACGAGCCTCGTCCCGGTCTCAGACTTGGTCACATGCCGGGTGCGAAAAACGTGTTTTTCATGGATCTCTTGAATGCCAACCATCCGTCGCAGCTCAAAGCCATAGCAGATTTAGAAAAGGTATTCTCAAAAGCTGGGGTAAATGTTTACGGCTCGAACCGTATCGTGGCGTCGTGTGGAAGTGGAGCAACGGCGTGCACCATAGTGGCGGCTCTGACAGCTTGCGGTCGCGACCCGTCAACTCTTTACGTGTATGATGGATCGTGGACAGAATGGGGCGCCGATCCAGGCGTGCCCATCACAAAAGAAGACTGAGTTGAAGGAGTTGTACACTGATTGCCTCACTACATATATCATTCTACACAAAGTCCAAATACGTAACATGACGAATGGATGCCTTTCGATACTTCTGGGATCAAAAGTAATATGCGGTGGAGAATAGGGATAAACTATGATGGCAAATAGAACTGTTCTCCGTTCTTTACTGGCACCACTGCAACTTCCGCTTCGGGCCATACGCCCTCGCATTTCTTTTGACAGGCAATGAAAGCTTGCGTCTGTCGACGTTACATTCACAGAATAGTTGCTTCCAACTCCCACGCACAACTAACAGAACATAAATAAACCGTTTTGCCATAAACGTGGTTTTCGCGATGCGCCACATCCATATTGCATCTTTTCTTGGCTCCCACATTGGTCTTCGTAGTGTCTGAATTGAGCACAGCCTTTCCGAGCATCAAGCTTGGGCGCTGCAGGCGAGGACTTCAGAATATATCGCAGCTTGCCGAGAACGTCCATACGAATACAAAACAACGGCACCAAGTCGGATGCAAAAGTTAAGCACCTGCAACATTGTTCCTGTGTGCACAATATGACAGGGGGTGTTGCTTCTGTCACCACGGCCAGTATAATTCGTGTCGGGAAACGTCCTGCTTGCCATGAGTCGATTGAGATACATTTCTTACCCTAGACTCAGTAATGCCCATTCTCTAGAGCATCGCCTTAATTAACTGTAAGATTGATTTTTTTCAAAGTCAAATCTAAGCCGCCGTACAATTGTCAAACACAATTGCTGCTACAGTTGCTCTTGAAACCTTCTAGCTACAAGACTGTCTAGGGCATCCTCGTATTGCTCTGGCATGTGATCAGCAATCATATCTTGGCAGACAAAGATATTCATGGAGGCCATGGCTTTTGAACTACACGCAAGGGCCTCAAAACGTCCACTTAAGGTCTTCTTCATCCAAACAATGCAACGGGCTGGGATGACCATGGCTGACTCACCAACGACTGCCTTCGAGTCATGCTTAACGCTGCAGACAGTTTTGACGATATCGCCAGGGACCTTGACAAACTCCCAAAAGATTCGGAAACGTGTCGTGAACCAGAGATTTTCCGTGCAATTGTCAACCGCATCCATAAGGCAAGCCAGACGACGGATGGATGCCACACTCAGAAGTGGAACACAGTCGTTATCGTGCACAAAGCATACACAGTTCTTGACGGCCATTTCCAGACCTGGCGAAGGAGTGCTACCCTTGCAATATGTTGGTGGGGGTGCAAAGCCGTAGCAGTAGACCTGTCTCGTCGGCAACAGATTCTCTGTGTGCACTTTCACGTGCAATAGGCACGCGGCACCTCCTCCAAGCGAATGTCCCGTAAAAATGATTCGGTATTCTTCCGAGTATGCGGAAGCGATCCTGCGGAGGCGTTGTCCTGTTTTCTGCCAAAGTAAATTGGCTTGTTCCGCTATACCCATGTGTGCCTTGCCGCCACAAAAATCAAAATCCATAGCTTGCATGTCCGCCAAGGCACCGGAAATTGATAACGTTCCCCGGATGGCGAGAACGACGGATTTGGTCTTTTCATCGACCGCAATGAAATGACGCATCGTGTGCATTTCGTCTCCTGGCTGGATATAAATATACTTGACGTCCTCGGTTGGGATATTGCAGTGAAATGCAATGGCCTTTCGCTCACTGTTGACATGTTCGTAATTCGCTTCGCGATCAATTGCCGAGCGAACCATTTCAACACCATACGCGGCGGTGGCGAAACGCATCATGCTGCAACCGACGACGAGGTCTTCCGAGCTTACCTCTGAATCAAGGTCATTCGCAAGTTTCGTACGGTCCTCGTCTAAGATTTCTTGGCAGTCATTGAGAATCTTTAGGTTGTCTAGAAGCCGCCCTCTCCAAAGAGGTTTGATGAGGGATTCCTCCAATTCTGCACCTACACCGGATGCTTGTAAGTACGCCCGGAAGGCCGACATTGCGGAAAACCATTTTTTCATTTTAACGGGATCCATAAATGCACCAATCACGTCCGCGACGACACTCAGGACAAACGCGGCAACACCCGACAGAGCCGACTGTATGTCGGAGGGAGGCTGAAAATGCAGTGGACGGGGCGCAACTGGGTGCAGCAGCTCTTTGCCAGCGGTGACCAGAAGATCTTCGCCATCAGGGTCTTTGGAGAAGAATCGCAAAGTAGCAAGAGTTGGACGTATGAACAACGTCTGTGAAATTCGAGAGATAGAAAAATCCCAGCGTTTGGGTAAAGCGAGAGTAACAACGATAGTCCAGAACTGAAGGCTAGGGTCTAATACGAACTCGCGGTAGGGACACAGAAAGTTTGGCAGATATAGTCTCCATAGTTCCTGTCGCGCGGCTTGCAGTCGCTTGTGCGTCTCCAGCTGTTGCGCCACTAACGACATGTACACCGCACAATGAAGAACGGAGCGTTATTCCACAAATGCAATCTAGCTAGCTAGATGAACGTGGATCTCGATGACAAAGTGATCTTTTTCACAGTCAATCGCCGTACCAAATAGAATTGACTTTGAATGCCGACAATGGGCGAGAAGAAAGAATGCGTTCTTTTGATTCCGATGCCTCGTATCTGTATTACAAAGCATTCCCGTATTCTTTGGAATGTCTCGCGACGTGTTTTGGGACATTATCTCCATAAGCAAAACGGAGCCCTTGACTGACCGTGTGCAAACGCATTTCATTCTATTACTGCAAGACAAAAGTTAGGTACCACGGCACGAACATCACGAGCCTCACATGCTGAAATCCCTTTGATTGATCCACACTTTTCACCATGGAGAGCAGGGTATTACTGACTGTGAGCTCGGAAATAACTGGGAGTAAATAATGTCTACACATAGTCCTCTTTTGCTTTGTCGAGTAGATCTAGAGGTACATGTAAGCCTTATAAGAGACCTTGCCGACCCAAATCTTCATAAGTTTTCCGAGACATGACGTTTCCGTGTGAGTCTTCGTATTCTTCCTCCCTTGACCCATCAAACTGTTCCTTTTCCAGTTTGCCTTGCAACGACTTCCACAAGTCTCGAGCGTCGTCAATCTTCGTCACACCATGAAAGTGTTTCGTATTCGGTATACCCAAACTCTTCATTCCCAACGCGTGTTTTTGGTCGGCAAAGTGTAACTCGAAATTGCGTCGGCCCCGATACGATTCCCCACCACAAATCTCACATTCGTAATAATGATTCAAACCGTGCAACTTGAATAACCAATACGGAATCGGCTTGCCATCCCAATCCAGCGGAACATTCTTGGGATTGTAAATAGGAGCATCGTCATCGTCCTCCTCATCGTCGCTATCGTTCGTTTTCTTTTTGGGCGCCAAAGAAACTTCCGCCCCGTACCATTCTTGTTCAAGTTCCTTTTCGCGCTCGTTGAGCGTCTGAGTTTGTCGTCGTTCCGTCCTCCGAATCGTTGCTTCCAGCGTGACACGCAACTGATCCAACAAGGCCGTCACGAGGACTTCGCGACGTGCCAAATCCACACGGCGCTCGTTCTTGGCACCCGTGGCAGTAGTTGTTGTCGCGGAACTTACGGCCGGCACGATCTTGGTGGACTGTTTGGCGAACATTTTTTTCGGCAACTGATCCCACGGCGTATCCCTGGTAACGAACAAACGTGCGGCACGTTCCGCGACCGAGCCTCCACATTTCAAACCCAATCGAGACAGTTCTACCTTGAGTCGATCACCATCCAAGTCTTGTGCCAGTTCCTCGGCGGACGCGTAGCGGGTCAAGTCCACGTTGAGCGATTCCGTGTCGTTCGTCGCGGGCAAGGACGAGGAGGCCGGCGCCGGTATCGATACGAGTCCGATTTCAACGGGTTTCGCCTCCCAGCCCGGTGCGTATCCCCCGGTCGCCTGCCATTCTTGTTTGAAAGCTAGGATCGCCGGTCCCGTCACGTCGATTAGATTCAAGAGTGGAGTCGTGCGTTGCAGAAAGCCTTCCAAATAGTCCTGGAGAGCCTGCAAGGTCCGGACGTAGTGTTTCCGAGCGTGCAGTTTAGCGGCCTCCGGCAATAGCTCCAATCCGGCGGAGAGTTTAGTGAGGAAGTCCACGTACAGAAACGACGAGGCGGACGTTCTGTCGTTGGACGTGTCGGTACCGGCAAAGATGTGTTGCAGCGCAGGTGTGGCCGTCACGTAGGAGTAGAGTGATAGTAAATCGAGGTAGCGTCCCAAGACTTCTTCCGCGGCAAAGAGTGTTTCGTCCTGGAGAGGCCGGAGACTGGGTTGTACGACGGTACCGACGAGATCGTATCCGTCCGAGACTGGATTGCCCATCCTGGGTCGTTTGTGAGCCGGTGGCTCCATTGTGGCGTCGTGTCGGGCGTGGTAGGCTTGTATTTCGCTCAATCGCGCATCCAGGGCGTCCAACCATACGTTACAGGAGGATTGTTTGGCAGTGGTAACGGCAGCTTTGAGAACGGCGGCTTCGGTGGCTCGTTCGGCGGTAATGGAGGATGCCAAGGTTGCGGAATGCCGCAGGGTGTTGGTCAAGACTTGGGTCTGTACCGCCTTGGTCCATTGACCGGTTCCCATGGGTACGGTCAGGTCTTTCCCGTCCCGGGCGTGTTCGAGGAGCAGTGCGGTTAGAGCGTGTGTAGTGTGTGCGGACGGTACGGTGGGTGTCGCGGCGGTAGAGTCGTTCGTACCGGAGGACATGGGAGTGTTTGTTGTGGTGGTAGTGGTGGCTTCCGAGAGTGCCACCCAGGCGTCCTGTACACCACCCGGCAAATGATTCAACGGAACCGTGTTCCCGGTACGCTGGTGGTGGTGTCGTGGAACGGCCTGCGGCCGTCGGAGAAGGAGTGATGCCGTCCATACGTGTGCGGCTTCAAGTTCGGCTTCCTGACAGCGGGCCAGTTCCAAAATCTGGGTCGCCTTGCGCAAAGCTGTTGGACAGTGTGACGATAACGATTCCACTGCCATTGTCCCATGTGTACCGTTCGTACTGTCGACAATTGTAGGATCCGTCGACGAGTCACGATTCCAGTGTGGCAGTGCGGGTGGAGGAGGTGGAGGAGGAGGCGGTGGAGGAGGAGGCGGTGGAGGAATCGGAGCGTTTACGGATGCGGACGAAGTCATGTTTCGTCGAACGGAAACGAATCAACAAAAGCAACGAATGAATGAATCAATCAACCAACCAACCAACCAATAAACAAATAAACCCAAGGCTCTTCGCCTTCGTACAATACGCAACGGAAAAGGATGAATAACAGTACGGTGACTCGCTCCAGAGTCGCCACAGAATACCCTTTCGACGGGGCCAATCGTCGGCTTTACTGGTAGTGCCTCTCGCATGGTCGTTTCGGGAATGGTACAAAAGCCCTGCCCTACCCGGTTGACTGTGAGATGAAAGTTTCATAAAGTACAGCCGCCCAATATAATATAATTTCACTATCTATTTCGACCAAACCCACAAGGCGCATCTTGGTTCCAATCGAAAACCACGGAAATTGGTTCGAACACGAGCAAAATACACAACCAACAATCAAAACTCACTCGCGCACCAAGATACCGTCCGTATCTGGAATGCCAAAGATATCCAACCAGAGTCCAATTTGCACGTCATTCCGCCTCTTTCCAAATCCACCAGGCCCTCACTATCTAAATCCCATGTTTCTTCTGCATACCTGCCGTCGCGTGTGGTTTCGGGGTACCGCAATCCCGTCCGCGGTCGTCACGGTCCCGCATCCTGGGACGCGGGCCCTCAACGTCGCGGCCCGTCCTTCCGATTTGACGGGCAATACACCACTACTGGATCTCGGTCGGATTCTCCAAGCGCACGGAATTGACAACGGCTCCCGCCTCTTTGGAAAGATGGAGTCCCTCGGTCCCTGCAGTTCCGTCAAGGACCGCATCGGACGGTCCATGATTGATCAGGCCGAACAGGCCGGTCTCATTACCCCCGGCCGTACCACACTCGTCGAACCCACGTCGGGGAACACCGGGATTGCTCTGGCCTTTATCGCTCGCGAACGCGGCTACCGCTGTATCCTCACCATGCCGGAACAAATGAGTACGGAACGGCGCATGATGCTTCTCGCGTTGGGCGCCCAAGTCGTCCTCACGCCCAAGGAGACCGCCGTCCCTGGTGCTCTCGCCAAGGCCCACGAAATCGTCGAATCTCTCAACGGCGACGGATTCATGCTACAGCAATTCGAGAATCCTCACAATCCCAAGGCACACCGCGAGACGACCGGACCCGAGATTTGGCGCGATACGGACGGGGACATTGATATTTTCGTGGCGGGAGTGGGAACCGGTGGGACCGTTACGGGCGTTTCGCAGTACCTCAAGGGATCACCAGCCCACGGACTACCACCCCTCCGACCGAATCTGCAAACCGTGGCGGTCGAACCCATGGAGCAAATGCTCATTACGGCGGCCCTCGGTGGTGCCAAAATTGGTCCCCAAGGTCCGCACAAAATACAAGGCATGGGTGCCGGATTGGTACCGCAAGTTCTGGATCTCACCCTCCTCGACGAAGTCGTCCCGGTCCATTCCGATCAGGCCATCGATATGGCGCACGAATTGTGGATGACGGGTTTGCCCGTCGGGGCCTCCGCCGGCGCCATTGTCCACGCCGCCGTCCAGGTACTCCAACGGCCCGCATCGGCCCACAAAATGGCCGTCTGCGTCATACCCTCGTTCGGGGAACGGTACTTTACCCACCCCATGTTTGCCGAAATCAAAGAAAAGGCGCAAAACTTGCAAAAACAACCCCTCCCGGAACCCTTTGACAATACCGAATACGGGTTCGCGACTCGTCGAGGATAATCTATCTCCGTCGAGAGTTAGTGTAAAGCAAACATTTTTGCCTACCTACCTAACGTTACTTCTTTAGTTTGGTTCCTCGCTGGTGTATGTTGAATCGAATCGTTATAGTCCGCTACAGCAGTTCCACACTACGAGTCATTCCCCGCATGGGATGGATTAGACTTCCTTTTGCGCGCACTCCCGTGGCCGACTGTCTCATCAAATCCAGCCCCACCAGGGGGGGGGGACGTAATCGGGGGCAACCCGTCACTGTTCAAACAGCTACACTTGTAGAGACACTGACCCAAAGCTTACTCCTAGACTTTTACTTACGCAAAGCCGATTACAAAAACAATAATGAAAACCACCAGGACGGAGAAGAGCCGTAGCATGAGTTGTCGATTGCTGCGCAGATTGGTCAAGGTGTCCGTCAACGTTTCCAGCGACAAACTAATGTTGGTGTTGGCGTCTTCGACGTTGTCTTCCACGCGCTGTACCATTTCTTGATGTTCGGATACCATGACGGCCAGTTTATTAAAAATGGTGCCCAGCTCCACAATGTTGGTTTCGACCGTGGACATGGCGTCGGCACGTTGTTGCATGTAATCCTGATCAGGAATGAGTTGGAGTGACTGGGTCAACCCGGATTCTTCCTCCATGCGTTGAATATCGAGGGGGGTCAAGGGTCCGGTGTGGCCATAGAAATTGGCGGCGTCCGGGGTGCCCGCGTTACCGAGTTTGCGTTGCCGGACTCCGTACTCGAGACCGCCCGATCCGGGAGCGGCAATGCCGTGCGGACGGGGGAGACTACTGGACGTGGGTTCACCGCCCGTCTGTTGTTGCAAATTGCTGGTCAAATCTAGCATAAAGGATGCGTGAGGATTGGATGCGTCGCCGTAGACGGGCGGTGGGGCGGCCAAGAGGCCCATGTCGGGCATGGGATCGTCGTGGAAACCATCATGATCGCCATTTCCGTAGACTTGTCGTTGGCGGTCGTCGGTTTCTTTGAGATTGTCCGTCCGCTGCTGTAGGACTCGTTTAAAGCCTGTAGCGGCCTGTGCGAATTCCGCCTGGAGTCCATCGACGAGATTGGTGGCTTCTTGTCCGGCTTGACTGTGTTTGCCCAACTGCCGTTTCTGCGTTTGCAAAACCTTGGAGGCCTGATCCAAACGACTGTGTAAATTCTCAATACTGGTCTTGATGCGGACGACGAGATTGTTGACGGGAGCACTGTCGTCTTGGAGCATGGACTGGTGACGGACCAGCGTTGTGAGTTCGGCGAGAAGGGCCGACGTCGAAGCAATGTCACGACTGATATCGCCGGCTGTTTGGTGGAATTCGCGCAAGGCAGCGTACGCGGGAGTCGGTGGCGCGGATCGTGCAGCTTTGGTAGAATTCGTAGTAGTAGTAGTAGTACACCGACGAAGGACGATGTAGAGGGCGTGTGGGACGATCCGAGCAGGGGCGCTATGGAGGATTCGGCCGCACTCGGCAAACTCTGGGCGAGTGAAAGAAATTCGTTCGTTCGATCCGAAGCCATTTTTGTTTCGAGAGACAACTACTGCGACAATTGGAATGGTGCAATAACAATGGCACCAACGAGTGTGCGCACTGTACTGGACTAGCAAGAGGGTGCAAGGCAAGGACCGACGCTTACCGCACTATGCGATACGATCGACGGTGACCTTATGGTAGAAAGGAGAGTCATTCATGGTGTGCCCCGAGTCGTCCCATCCGTTGCCCGCCGTTGTCGTAACGACTCTCGGTTCGCTACCTGCCGCTAGCTAAAGCAGGTAGTACGACTCACGGTAGCTAATTGTAAAGTGCAGACGACTACTACGGAAACACAGTAGCGCTTTCTATTCGACAAGAGTGACACCGGTAAATTAATTGAAATTGTCGTCTACGACTCTGCGATATTGAAAAGGACCATGGCCGACACAAGCATTGTCCCGGACAAATGCAACTTACAGGTAAACGTAACTCCAAGGTGTCTGTTTCTTTTGTACCTCACAGTCAATAATGATGCGTGTAGGTACCGGTGTTCTCTAGCGTACATAGATTTCTGGTATTCACCTACCGTGGAACGATGTTTTGGAATGCACCAATGCCTACGTTTCGACGTCGACAGGTACTCCTGTGGTTGGTCGGGGTCGCCCTGGGGTCACACGGGGATGCCTTTTCCCTCGCTCCAAAGTGGACGTCCCGGACCTTCCACCGCTACGGTACCACGCTTCTTCCCGTCAAAAATACCCCGCGCGTCCAACTCTGTTCCGCCAGTGGCGGCGGCGGCGTAGCGGATCCCGACCAGTGGATCCGTTGGTCATCGGACTCGCTCCAACGCTGTCACGGCGTGTCCCTCTTCGAAGCGACGAACACGTCCACCATTGCTCAACTGCACGCGCACGACCGATTTGCCATACTCTCACACGGCGTCCAGGACGACCCAATCTACTGTTACGCCAATCACGGTGCCCTCCAAACCTTCCGGTGGTCCGCCGACGAATTTTACGCGCTCCCCTCGCGCTACTCGGCGCCCGACGGCGCCGCGCGTCGAGTCCGACACGCGATCGTACAGGAATCCGTCAGTGACGAATTTCGGGTGTTGCCTCCCAGTGTCCGACAAACCAAAGACGGAGATTTGTGGCGCATTACAGGGATATGGTTATGGAATGTGTACAACGACGAACGACAGCGCGTGGGACAAACCGCTCTCTACGATCGGCAACGAGCCGTACCGCTCGCGTGGGACGAGTATCGCGCGCCCGGGGCGGAATCGGAACCTACGTCGTCGCCCCGTAGTAACTAGCGCTGCGGTGGCCAACACTGGCTTGCACAAGATAAAACTTGCTTGACGAACAAAATATTGGACATGCTATATTCCTGGAGAAGTTATTGACACCGATGGAAAGTTACTTTGCTACTTTAGGCCAAAAGGCCTTTGCTGACCTACCCTGCCAACCACTACCGAATACCAAAAACATTTTCGTGTACTAAATCACTATAGTATGCGCAATTACTACTCCTCTCTGATGGTTCCCCACTTGTTGGCCAGGATAGAAAATAATATTTGATGCCGACGTGTACACAGCTCGCGATGAGTGCATGATCACTCGATGCTGGTGGAACAATGACTTTCCAACTCTTTCTCGCCCGGTGCACCCGAACGTATGGTCGCCAGTTCAGACTCTAACTCTTTGACGCGTAAATGAAGCAGATCGATGACGTCTTGGTGTGGTTCAGTCTGAACAGTACTGGGCGGACCCTCTTGTTGGACAAATGCCTCTGTACCGCAGGCGCAAGAGTCTACCTCGAGAATGGGATTGAGCATCGCTTCCCTGCGGGGGGCATCCCCATCCGCAAACAGCCTTTTCAAACTTACAAATTGCAAAGATTTGAGTCCGCGATCATTCTCGGACCCTTCCACAATCGAGGCTTCCTTAGAAAAGAGATCCGGGCGAGTCAAGACACGGTACTTGTGCAGCCACGGCATGAGCGCGTACACAAAGACTAGACGCCAGCAACTACCAGCATTCCTCCCGAAATTGTCGCCATACCGAAGCTTCATCAGATACATGGTACCCAGCATTTCAATGTAAGGGTGACGATGGGCTTCGTTCAAAAGAACGTCGCGCATGTGAATTGTTGGATAACCGTCTAACTCGATTGGGCCGACAAAACCAATTCCCTCCGCCAAAAAGGGCTGGTCGATGCGTCCGACGGAAAAGGCCGCGACCAAGAGTAATTTTACCGTACGAGCAACCACAAATCCGGCACTCAACGAAAAATTAGCCCATTCCAACGCCAAAATACTAATGTTCGCCGCCGCT
Source organism: Phaeodactylum tricornutum CCAP 1055/1 (assembly GCF_000150955.2). Lineage (NCBI taxonomy): Eukaryota > Bacillariophyta > Bacillariophyceae > Surirellales > Neidiaceae > Phaeodactylum > Phaeodactylum tricornutum. The sequence continues at coordinate 197,965 of NC_011669.1, read as the reverse complement.
GGCCTTTTGCGGTAAAACGCTTTGTAAAAGGATAACCGACAGCAAACGACAATTACTGTTCGAATGAGTGTGATCGATAGAATTCCAATGACTAAAGCGGTCAAACGCTGCGCAAAGTAGACCGAACCTTGCCAGCAAAAAAAGAAGACAATTGCACCAAAAAAGCTGCCCGTCACAAGCGAAGAGCCTAGACAGCCCCAAAAGAGAGATCCGGTCAGCAATGACACGCTATCTGGCGCGCACCGCAATCTAGCAAAGTCTGGACGCTCCAAGCTGGGCAAGACACCACATCGCAATTTGAGGATTGTGCTAGTGACGCTTGGAACATAGGTTATGGCCAAATACAAGGCGCACGCCGTAGCAACGACCACTGCTACTGCAGTAGGAACAGTTACCATGAACCGTGACGAAGGATAGAGCGATTCGACCGTTTTGTTCGCGGATTCTTGTAATATTTCTCTTACCGTCTCCATCAACACGTTAACATCAAAGCCCGAAGCATTGAGTAGTCCTAACTGATCTAGTCCGTCCAAAGTACTTGGGCCATCCAACAAGGCACACAAGTAGTTGACATTGGCGGCTGAGTTGCACTGCAAAAAGCCCTCACTTGAACGACAAAACTCGTCAATTACATCAGATCCGTTGAAACCGCCGAGGCTTGAGCAATTTACGTTTGATATATTGGTAGCATTCATACTTTTTACAAAAGAGCTCACCAAAAGACCAATCTCTGCAGCCATGGAGTTAACAAGCTCTTCATTGACTGAAGTATCAAGCACGCGTTCCAGCACACTGCTCAGTTGTTCTTGTGCAACTTCAAGATTGTAGTTGTCTGAGACAACTTGAATCAACTTAATACCAGTGATTAAGATGTACACAGAAACAACGTACTGAGCCAAATTACTAGCCAGCAAGCGTGTCGAATACCAGACCCCTTCCTCAGAAAACATGCGCCGACTGAGTATACCTTGCCAACTCCAGCTTAGGCCTCCCACTATTTTGCACTCGCGGATGCCCCTTTTGGGAAAGTTGAATAGAGCTTGACTGAAATGCGAATTTAAGACGGATTCTTTTTCATTGTGTTGAACCACGTACAACGCGTTGTTAATCATTTTGTGCACCTTCAGGGCACCCGCCGTCTTGACATGCATTTCTCCCTCAATTGTACTGGAACGCAGCAGTGTTCGAAGGGCAGTGTAACGTTCGGTGACCCAGATTGGTGTCATCAGAGCAATGGCGTGCAGGAGATGAAAAGTACAGGTGATGATACCCAACGCCAACGACGCCACATTCAGATAGCGTCCTCCCGTCGAAGCGTCAGCGGTTTCATCGAAAAAAGGGACAAAGACAAACACTGCCACCACGGTAGCTCCGATCAATGGAATCCACCATTGTTGGCTGTACACGTCATTTCCAATACTTCCCAAGCCAACCACGGTCAAGCCAAAAATAGAAAAGATGAAGTAAAAAGAAACCCAGATGACTATACTGACAGCCGATTCGCAAGTCACAGCTCCGCTATTTTCACGCCAGGGAGCAGAAAGGGCATACGTTAAATCACTTTCGGCACACACTTTTTTGGCGCTATCGTTGGCCGAGCCGAAGACGTAGGCGAAATATGAAATCAAAGTGCAGGCCCAGAGCATGATAGACAGACCCTTGGAACGGTAAGTGCCAGCTGTGAAGTCAATTGCTGCAGCAGTGTACTTGCGTTTCAGCACTCGGGTCGGCTCTGTTGCAACATTTTGTATTGTTTTCTTGCCGTCCGTAATGTTTTTGTCGTATTCTACAAGGTGATCTTGATGACGGAAGACGTCTTCATAGTGCGTGGACTCGCGTACTTCGTTGCCAATATCATATAATTTGACGTCGTAGGTCAATCCCCTGGCAAAGGACTTGACCGTCAGATTGGTGGCATCATTGTCTGTTCCATCACATTTACAGCAGTCCACCATTTCCTGTAGCAAATCAATGTCGTTGGCAAGCTCGCTTTCTCCATAGGCCTGGAGCACCCGGCGTAACAAATTGGTGGTCAACGGTTTCGGTACGCGATCTCCCGTCACATCATGCAAGATCATATCCAGGACATACTTCAACAGGTCAGGTGGCGGCATTAACAGACCATTCGGTATATTGTTGGAACCCTCTTCTTTAAGCGCTGCTGCCTTGAGCAGTGTGGGAATGAGCAGTATGGCGGTGAGCTCCATTACGTCAATGACATCTGGACAGTTGTCGCCTAAGTCATCATCCGTGTCACGATCACCGCCCATGCCCTTCAGTATCGTTTGCCGAACATCGATGGCGGAAACGTCGATACCGTAGCGGCTCGAAAGAAATAAGCGTATATCTTCGTCTAAAGTATAGACCCAAGAAAAAAAGGTAAGCAAACCAAGGGTGAGATCATCTGTTGTTCCCTCCTCATATTGCTTCGGAAACGACTGTGTAGAAGACGGCCGAGCCCAAGCGTACCTTTTATGGAGCCATCCAACCTTACAGAGTCTCCCGTTTGATGCAGTGCGGAGATGTACTCAAGTTCTTTGACGTCAGCAGCGGCACCAACGGGGCGAGCAAAGGATGGGCCGCCCATCGAAAAATGTAAGAGACGTGGCAGGGAGGGTCAGCTAATCAATTCGGGGATTGGATCCAAAGGAAATAAAGTGGGGTGTTACTATTAGCAATTCCTTGTCGCGACCGACGTGGAATGGTCGAAGCCGTACAGTCTCGGTCGTGGAGATTACGTGCCTCCAATATATTTCTCGAGTCGGAGGGCTGGTTCAAGTATGGGGAGAAGCAATATGTCAGGGAAAGCTTTGTTGGTGATCTCGAATGTTGGCATTTCCTCGTTCGGATTCCACCTTGACTGAAAGAAAGGCTTATCCGGAAGCAGAGACCATACCATGGAAACAGAACATATGCCTATAGAAATACATCATAGGGTCTCTGTCGCTTAGACGAATCCAGATCGCAGTCCCGCTTCTACATCCAAACCCGGAGACTCAATCACAGTTTACGTTAATTCTTGTCACACGAGAGATATGCCCACCGGTCAACAATGACAACCGAAACGCGGTGGCTCTCCTCACATGTAAGCAATGCACGCGCGCGCACTATGATGTCAAAGACTTCTGCACAGTCGTCGCCCAAGTCCTCCTCCTCCGTGTATCCGAAACAACCCCAGGCGTGCCCTTCCAAGGGTGGCTGGGTTTGATCCAAACGTGGGAGAGTGTATCACTTGTACCATGAATGAACCGCTAGCAGTAAATGTTTCTAAAAACGGCAATCTAATAAATGATTTACAATCAATCAGAGCGCTTACCTCTATGTATTCCTCGGCACCAGAGGTACCACCAATGTTCAAATTAATTGGGAAGGATTTCCCGGTCTATACCCCGGCGGAACCGATAATTTCAGTTTGTCAAGAGAACTTGACGTACAGGAACCATAGCCAGAGCGACGAATGATCCTTGCCAAAGCCGTGACTCCCTTCCGCTCATAAAAGCAAAATGCGCCGCATTATGATTAGACTTACCATCCTCGCTCCGCTCTCTGACCTACCATGCTCCTCAAAAAACTCTTCTCGTGCTGGCCTTGGCCGCTCTCTTGGCTACCGCGCCCGCTGGATCCAGCAACACGAGTCCGGTCTAGACCTTTGATTCTTAGAGAGAGCTTTCCCGTGATTTCCAAACCCTTGACTCTACCCTGTATAAAATTACGTTTAAAAACGCTGTCGTCAAGACTGCTGCCGGTATTGCTGGTAACTTTGAAGAATGTGCCCCCGACCCCGCTCGCTTGTTGCGTGCCAACATCCAGCCCACGCGCGCCTTGCAGGAGACGCTCCAGAACCAAGCCTTTCGCAGTGCGATTGTGCTTCCTTGCCCGCGGCCCAGTCGGGGGCGGCGTCCACAATGAGTCACGTGTGCGCGGCGGCAATCTCGTTCGCCATGGCCGCGGGCGCGCTCACCGCTCTCTAAGCGACGACGCACGCCCGATTTATTCTTTATTTCCTATCCTTTTCCATCGTGTCTGCCAGTGTCCCCCCCCGAGAGGCGTGTGTTGCTCCTGCGAAACGTAAACTTTTCCCCGTGAAGGTCCGGAACGATCCGAAATCAGAGACCCGAACGGAGATCGTATAGTAGTAACTATAGAAATCGTGCCGTACGCAAATTACAGAAACCGTGTGCAAACTTACAGCTATCGCGTAGCAAGCATAGTGTGATGTGACGGGACCGTGATACACACGGATTTCCCGACCATCGCACCAGATCAGTCGATTCCTGTGACGGCACTCCATCGTTTCCTCACTGTCAAAATCACTGTCAATTCTCGGTGCTAAGCATAGGGGTAGGGTAGAAACGTGAGGAAGGGGCAAGGCCTTTTTCGTGTCCCCAGCAGTCTCGGCAGCAACGCGAAGTGACACCAACACGCCGACGAACGCGGGAAATCCTCACGGGGCAGGTTTTCGTCGTTTCGCCCCTGTCTACCACCGTTCCGCGTTCGTCCCAGTCGACTCGGTTCCATCTTGTCGGTAGAAGTAGTAGGAATAGCAGCAGCAGTACTACCCAATATTCGCATCATCCTCGTCAACATGGCGAAACCCATTCCCGATGCAATCAAGGAGATTCTGGGTGCGCTCACTCCGGCGCAGCAGGTGACGATGCGCAGTTACATCGCCTCCTTGCGATCGGAAATCAAAGATCTCGAGGCCGATCTTCTCGCCAAGAACGACGAAGACCCACACGCGCACTATCACGGACACGATAAGGTATGTATGTATGCATGTATGTGTCTGGGTATGTATTTCAGTGGGAGAGTTGCACTCGGGAGGAACACCACGAAAAGATAGTGAATTGGATCTTGGCACTACCACCATCACCAATCCATCCCTTTTCCCTCTTTACAAACAATCCTCCGACTCACTGACGCAAAAACTCACTCTCGCGGTTGTCTTCTTCTTTTCGTTTCACTGACAGTGCACGGAGGATCACGCGCATTCGGACAAGGTACACGATTCTCATCACACCGACGAGGGACACGAGCACGAACGTGAACCCAAAAAACACAAGGAAGACGATCATCACCACCACGATCACAAACCGCACGCTACGAAAGCACACGGGGAGGAACACCACGAGCACGATCACAAACATACGGCCGAGTGCACGCACGATCACGCTCACCAGAAAGAGGAGGAAGCGAAACATGATGGACACCACGGACATCACGAGCACCACGGACACCACGGACACGGCCACGACCACCACGAAAAGAAGGATGACGTGCCGGAATGGAAGAAGAAAGCGTTGGAAAAAGGGAACGATCCCAACGCGGCACCGTTTGGTGGTAGCTGGAACGCTGAATCGAACATCAGCGCCAGTGACAACATGGAAGAGTAAAAGCCCACGTGTTGGAGTATACTGGTCAATATAACGGACACGGGAGGTGTCCATAAGGAACTGTTTATATCAAAACCTATTCATGTCTAAGACCTAAAAATTTATTTTCTCTACCTGTCAACACCCTTACTCGAGATCGGGCAGATCGTCCAAATCGGGCATTTCGTCGTCACCATCGTTTCCGGGTGCAGCGGTCCCTCCGAATCCGCCGCCGCCCATTCCTCCGGTCAACTTGGACATGATCTTTTGCATGACGGGACCTACCTCGGGATCACCCATGAGCTCCTGCAGTTTTTGTGGGTTGTTCATGAGACCCATCGGACCACCGGGGCCAGCCATGAGCTCCTGGAAGGCACCCTGTACCTTTGGGTTCGACATGGCAGCCACAATCTCGGGGTCCGACATGAGACCAGTCAAGGCACTCATATCCATCCCGGCAGGCATGCCCCCGGGCATACCACCGCCCGGCATACCAGGCATGTCTCGGGAAGCCTCGGCTGCTTCTTTATCCTTTTTGGCATCCTCCCTGGCCTTTTTGATCTCTTCCGCGCGCTTGCGCATCTTATCTTCTTCCTGATTGCGTTTGTCGGCTTGCGACTTTTCCGTTTCCAGGTGTTTCTCCGTCAAAAACTTGAGATCCTCCACCGTCCCTTCGTCAAAATCGATTGCCTGCGCCGCCGACAAGTCCTTGAGCGCCTTTTCGTACTGCCCGAGTTCCTTCCGAGCCTTACCCCGGACTCGCAACGCCTTGGCCGAGTCGGGGTTCTCTTGCAAGGCCATCTCGCAGTCCCGTTCGGCGGCGTGGGGACGTCCCAGAGCCAACAACGCCGTGGCCCGATTCGCGTACAGGAGGGCCGACGGCGGCGCGGCCAGAACGGCAGCCGTGTACTTTTCCAAGGCTCCTTCCCAATCGCCCGAAGATTTGAGATCCGCCGCTTCCTGTTTAAGGTCGCCGGCTTGGTCATAGTCTTCGCCCGATTCGTAGAGTGGCGGAAAGGGTTGTTCGTCGGAGGTCGTCGCTTCGGTTTCGTCCATGGCCGCCGCGGAAGGATCCTCGCCCCGGAGCTCCGCTTGGAGAGTTGCAATGTACGATTCAATAATCTCTGTATCAGACAACATTCAAGCGAACAGGAGAATCTTCTGTGAGTACGAAATGGAGCAATAGAGGGAGAGGAAGGGTGCATGCGAACGAACAGTCGTGCGTTCTCCACGTGGATCTAATGATTGGGAAATGCACACACCTTTGGAAGACGGATCGAGTTTCTCGAGTGCGTCCGTTACTGCCTGAGGTACCGTAGTTGTCATGTTGCCAAAGGACTCCAAATTTGGATGCAACCGGCAAAGAAAAAGGTTGACGGTGAGCTTTTTGGTTTCGGAACCGTCGCGCCCAAGGTTTTTTGCGAATCCGGCAACGGCGACCCAGCACGGTAGACTGTGAGGATGTGTGACACGGGTCGTGTCGGGATCTCTCGGTACCATATATCGCACTGGTTTTGTACCCCCTACCAGGAATCGTGGATACGACGAGATACGAGGATTCGTGGTGCTTCCTATGGTGTCCCACCTCATTCGTGAAGATCTCCCAACATCAGGGGTAGGGGAAGGAATGGTGTCACGGTCAGTGTCATCAGTTCAAATTTTATGACAGCGCTCGTCCTGTCATCCGGGCTGGAGACCGGACACTGTAGTGACCTCCAAGAGGGGTCGAGATATTGACGTACGTCAGTTGCCTCATGCATGCACCAATGGCCCCCTGTACTGACCTAACAATCCATGCCGCACTGCGCTCGCGAACCGTCCGCCAGATACGCATCACACCCTACTTACTAGACGCAGTGATATAGCTAGCTTTTGCCGCTGTGCCATCGGTTCCAATGGAAAAAGTCGCTCTCTCGTTCCTCGCCTCTTCTCGATCGATACAGCGTCGCACCCAGCTACTCCAGAGGCACAATTCCACACATCCTACCTATAGATATATAGTCTCATCAACGAACGAAAGCTACCGTCCATCATGAAGTTCACTATTGTTTCCTTGGCCGCCGTTGTTGCTTCGGCTTCCGCCTTTGCTCCTGTAAGTGTACCCCCCGTTTCGACGGGGAATCTCCACCGAGGTGTCCATCCAACTGCAGCTGTTCGGCGACAACCTCGCGTTCGTAGGATAGTGGAATGACACAGGTCGTGCTCGATTTGCCGTACTCTGCTCCTTGTCATTTCTATTCAATCACTAACACACACACAAATGCACATGGAAATATACAATATATATATGTATACACACAAACAATCACACTGGTACGGCTAGGCCACCAAATCTGTCCGCTCAGTGAGTGCCCTGAACGTTTGGGGCGACAAGGACTACCTTATTGCCCCTTCCATTCTGTCGGCTGACTTTGCCCGTTTGGGTGAAGAAGTCGACAATGTTCTGGAAGCCGGGGCCGATGTCGTACATTTCGACGTCATGGACAACCACTACGTCCCCAATTTAACGATTGGACCCATGGTGTGCAAGGCATTGCGCGACCACGGCGTCACCGCTCCCATTGATGTACACTTGATGGTGTCTCCCGTCGACGCCGCCATTCAAGACTTTATCGATGCCGGTGCTTCCTATATTACCTTCCACCCCGAAGCCACCAACCACGTCGATCGTTCTCTGCAATTGATCAAGAACGGGGGCTGCAAAGCGGGCTTAGTCTTCAACCCCGCGACCAGTCTCGATGCCGCCAAGTTCGTCATGGACAAACTAGACATTATTTTGCTCATGAGCGTCAACCCCGGATTCGGCGGTCAGGCATTTATCCCCGCTGTCCTGGATAAGGCCCGGGAAGCACGCCAACTGATTGACGATGCCGGTATTGACTGCCGTTTGGAAATTGATGGTGGAGTCAAGACGGAAAATATCAAGGAAATTAAGGATGCCGGTGTCGACATGTTCGTGGCTGGCAGTGCCATTTTGAAGGAACCACGAACGCTCGAAGCCTACAAGGAGACGATCGATACCATGCGCGCCGAGCTCGCCAAGTAAAGACCGACGGCTACCAGCTTTCCATAAAATGTAGAGGTAAATGGCACGTGGCCGTGCGTTAGCAATCACTATTCTACTGCTGTTGAGAACGTCACCCCGTCGTGTCGGTTACCACCGATACGATTCGTGTGCAGGATGGTTTGTCGGGAGCCTGTCGTCCAGCTTGACAGCGCCTTCTTTATTTCACCATTCGTGCTTTGTAGAAAAAACTTGCTTGTTACGTAAGGACATGCTTTATACATGTGTCCAATGCGGACGAGACGATTGTGTCCAATGGATTGACCCCTTGTCTTCCAGAATGGAGCTATTCACGATGTACTACTAGTCGTCATCCATCCGAAACACTTGGCAACACACACGGCTTGAAATTGGGCGCAGACTACAAGGGCGGGCTTAAGAATGTGCCCCATAGCCGCAAACACGTACTGCAGACCAGCGGCACCGCCTGGCAAGAAGCTAATGAGGTACCAGAATAGACAGACGAGTTGTACAGCACTAGCCGCCATGACCAGCTTTAGCAGGAGCAATTGCGTCAGATCGACTGGAAACGACGCCACAATGGATGCAAACAGTAATGCGCAATTGTACTCACCAGGTATCCCGAAGCTCCTCCGTGAGTAAATGTAAAGTATAGTGTCATCGCCATGGAACCGATGTACAAAAAGCTGAAATAAAGACGGTCGGCGGCAAACATACTTTGCAAATGCTCCATTGGACCTGTCACAAGGAAAACAATTATAGATTCCGAGTCAGCAGCCGTTCTGAAACGATACGAGGGAAAGATGATCAAGCAACTTCGACCTACCTTTTAAAATACCAAAGGATCCCATGAAAGTGATCGATCCCATGGTAAAGGAGATTGCAAACTTTTGAGGCCGAGTCACCAACAAGGGCACTCCTATAAAGAATGCCAAGGCAAAGAAAAGTGCGGACAAAAAGAGAAGTGCACAGAATACCTTTCGAGATGATACGGTGAGGCGAGCTTCTCCTTTCAAAACGAATACGGGGACCAAAGTAATCGACTGACCTTGAATCTTTGTTGATAACCCATTCCCATTATTTTTTTTGGCATTTGAGATTCCATGCTTGACTTCATGGAATCCCATGATATACTTTCTGTGTTAAACAGCGGTAACAACTGGTCCGAGCCGAGTGACCAGGAAGACCCATTCGATGGAGCTTCGCCATTTTCCTTCGCTTTTCGTTCTTCGTTCCAATTCCCGAATCCAGTTGACATCGTGGATCTCTTCCGACTGCCACTTCTCGCTGAATGACTATTCACTTTGCCGGTAAACACAGTCGCAGTAAGTTGCGAGATGGAACTTTATGCGGGTCGTGAACGGTTCTTTTCCTTCCAGAGCTTGTCCAGTTGGATTGATTGAGTTCCGGTAACTGCAAACAAGTGAACGCAAAGTAGCAACTCCCTAACATGGGGCAATGGCTGTGACTCGTGTGTTGCAAATTGATTCACTGTCAGCGCTACCGTGTTGGTCTGCGTGTGTTGAATAGATAGAATCAAGTACGAAACTGTGTATCGCCATTCGCGACGAATTCCGATTCGTGTTTGTTCGTGATTTAAGAAAGTGAGAATCCCGAAAAGTACGACGGATAGGCGAGAGCAGCATGACGAATTGTTAGTCCTGAATAATCCAAGAACATAATTCAATGCCTGAATCAATGCAAAGCAATCAAATGGGAGTTTATAAATGCATTTCCTTCGTTTTCCTACAGTCTAGTGGAAAGCTTTGAATGGCTTTTCGCCAACAGTCTTGTAGAGCGCAGCTTCTTTACAGCGAGCAGTCGTTGGATACTTTGCTCCTGAGAGATTCCGAAACCTAACAACGGCTTTATCTTGGCTACTAAAGACGACGAAACCTAAGCACTCTTTAAATATGTTTTAGGGAAGGCAATCGATTTCGAGCGAAAGACACTCGCGCAGTTTCCAATCAAAAATAAGATCATATCTAAAAAATGTACATAATAACAATCATACTCGAAATAGCCTAGCAATCACCTTCCACAGCATGGTTGCAAGCTTAAGTGATAAAGCTCCAGCGGCGTAGGCTGTAATCCCTACCGCAACCCCATAGGGCTTCATCCGTGGCGGCGAAGGTGAAGTCACCTTTGACGCCAAAACAGTGTCCAAACACTCTTGGGCGGAAGCAAACCCTTCTTCTTTGTAGCCTTGAGGTTTCGGCTTGATTCCTTCGCCGCACCATCGACAAGCCAATGTGTAGCTAGGAGCTGTTGTCGGTAAGTCAGCTGAAGCAATAGCCAAGGCAGCTACGTCGCTCCGTCCGACTCGGCCTGGCAATGGCAACATCCCGGAAGCGTCCACCTGTAAGTTCGTAGTAGACAATTCTCGCTCGTCCTCTGCAAGACCGCCGGGCCTCAACACAACGTAGGGAACTTTCGAATCGAACAAAGCTTGTTCACACAGAAGCCCCCATCGATTGTTCACTGACAAAAGTGTATTGAACAAAACGCTGAAAGGGTTGAATGCAGAGTATGCCAATCCCAGCCCTGTCAGTCTTACAAAACGTTTCACATTGTGCTTCTCAGCGAGAGAAATAAGGTATTTTTGTGCCATATAATTGCCGTAGTAGGGATGTTTGCGGTCCGCCCAGGCGGCGTCCAATCGAAACAAGCGCCAAGGCAAAAAATCTCCTAGCTTGGCAAAGCGTACTACGCCCATTACGGAAACGATGCTTTCGCAACCTTTTACGGCTTTGTCCAAAACTTCTTCATATTCTTCGTAACGGCTCAGGTCGGCCTTGATTATTTCCAACTGCGGGTACTGAAGGGATGTCATTGTGCCGAACAGATGTTGAGCCTTGTGTTCGTTTCGCACTACCGCCCGAACTGGACGATTTTGCGCCATCAGCTGCTGCACCACACGACGTCCTACACGGCCAGTAGCACCTACCACCAAAATAGGTTTGGCACTAAATTGACGATCACCGTCGGAAGATCCGGAGGACCGCAACGTCTGAGAAACTCTTTTTGACTGCCCAGATGGTGGTCTCGTGCCGACGTAAGCTGAAGCAGTATCCAAACATCCCACACATAAAACGGCTGTACTAGAGAAAACCATCAATATGGTTGAAAGCTTCATCATCTTGGCAGCGAGGCTTCCTAATACCGGCATGTGATAGTGTCGACATTCACAGATCAGTCCATTCTTTACGGTAACAATGAGACCTGGAGCTGTCACACTTTTCCATCGTACCGAAGCCGAGTTCAACTCCAAGATACGGCAGAATTTGAAAATTCGAATAATGAATCAGACTATGGTACAAACAAATCCTTGGCAATCAAAATAATTCAAAAATAACAAAAAGTATCAATGTAAGAAAAAGTTCGGCGGACAGGCGATATCATAGACACTCTCGGGATGTTGATGATATGACAGGCGTCCGTTGAAATCTGCTGACAGTGATCTCACCAGTAACTGCAATTTTGGTCTCGGCATAAGACTGGTCAGACCTAATAATTGCCGCTCTCGCAAGCTGGAGAGCGATTTCGAGTATTATTACTATAGAAAGAGGTTGGCGGTCCCTGTTCCAAATTATGTGATCCACTTTGGGTTTGGAATCACTGATATATTTTCAATGACGTGGAACGAAGAAAAATCCACTGGGCGACAATATAAATAACGCTTCAATCTTGTTTTCTGTAGATTGGGCATATCTGTCCCGTTTCTTGGGTCATTTCACCGGGAACAATTCTGCCTAGGAAGTTTGCATTTGGCTTTCTAGGTTGTCGCACCGTTCTTGACTCTCTTGTTCCCGTCGTGCCGCTCCCGATGATTACGCGCGGAGGAGTGCACGAGGTCACAACCCAAGACTGGCGGGAATTCGCACGTCCTCTGGAATAGTCTGTATGCCAAGTAGTCGGAGTCAGCCAACGAAAAGGCGTTGCCTCAAATAATCTCCCTTTAGCGTGTGATACTATCTTGCTCTGCGTAAGCGTGCCCTCTTTTGGCAAAACCTCTGCCTGGCACAACGGTACCCTCGTGAAGAGGGAGACCCAAGACTACTCTCGGAAGACAACGGCGCTCCGGCACTTTTACTGATTGTCAATCCCATTGCTTGGCGAGGTCAGCAGAACACCACCTCATCATCACGAGCTGCTGTACGTCAAGACACAGAGCAACTGATGATGCTCTCTTCGATCCGTCATCAAACGAGCTGTACTCCGAGACAAGAGGATGACGATGCCGCGATTACAACGTCCTCGGGAATGTATCGCCGTAAATATCACGTGCGGGCGGTGTGTCAGTCTCTGGCATTTCTTACATTGATTGGAGTGTTTTCTGTTTACAACTACACCTTTGACGATAGTGAAGGAGATTATGCTGTCCAAGGCGTCGTTACGCCGATCGATACTCGGCGCGTAGCGGAACTCGCTTTGATGAGCCCAGCGCAACGTCGTCGGGCGGAAACATTGGTGTCGTGTGACGATATTGAAAAGGCGGACCCTCGCTGGCTCACCGTATTTCTCTGCATTGGAGTCCTGTACATGTTCCTCGCTCTCGCCATTGTTTGTGACGAGTTCTTTGTGCCGGCCTTGGAAGAAATGTCTTCGAAGCGACGTATGAATCTCTCGATGGACGTTGCGGGAGCCACACTCATGGCAGCGGGTGGATCGGCTCCCGAGTTGTTTACGTCCCTTTTTGGTACATTTACCGAGAGCGAAATTGGGTTTGGTACGATTGTGGGTAGTGCCGTCTTTAACGTCCTCTTTGTCATTGCCATGTGCACGATATTCTCCAAAGAAGTCTTGGCGTTGACGTGGTGGCCTCTCTTTCGTGACAGTCTCTTCTACGCGATTGGACTCGTCGTTCTATCCATTTTTGTCGGTGTTACCAGTCCCGAAGAAATTGAACTATGGGAAGCGATTGTGCTCTTTGCCATGTACTTTTTGTACTGTGTAATCATGTATTTCAATGCGGACATTTACCATTATCTCACCGGCAAGGTACTCATATATCCGGAAGACTCGGACGACGAAGAGAGTACCGCCTCGCAAGAACAACGGCAAGAAGCTGCGGCCGCAACCCGCGATATTGAACGCCCTTCATTGGAAAAGGAAGGCTCGGCCAATTCCTTGGCCAGTGCTTTGCATTTGGTCACTCTCCAGAACGATTTACAGTTAATGGGTCAACACAGCTTTCGCTGGCAGGGTACCTTTCGTGCCGGGATTCTCAAGTTGTTGCGGGATCCCCATACCTGGGTCGAGACTGGCGGAGTCGGTATCGTCGCCAAGATTGCCGGAGATGCGGACTACATCTTTCGGAAAATTGACGCCAACGGCGATGGACACTTGGACAAGGAAGAACTCAAGCGACTCTTTGAAGCCCTGGACTGTCACGTCAGCCCGGAAGAATTGACCGAAGTTTTTGATATCCTCGACGTCAACAAGGACGGTGTTATTAGTGAAGAAGAATTCAACAAATGGTACACAACATCCGCCGAACTCATTCGTTCGCAAACGCGGCAAGTGTTTGACAAGATGGACGCTGATCACTCTGGAACCTTGGACAAGGACGAAATCAAGACTTTGCTGCAAGAACTTGACCCACACGTTACTGACGAAGATGTCACCGCGGCAGTAGACGAAATGTACCAGCATGGATCTCGTGAAGAAATTTCTTTTGAAGAGTTCGAAGAGTGGTACGAAAAGTCGATCATCTACGAACGCCAAAAAAAGGCCGTCGAAGAAGACAAGGAAGGCGCCGGTCAGAGTCTGAAACCTCCTTATGGCGAAGGCATTTTGAGCTGGACACAGTACATTATTGTTTTCCCACTCGTCTTCGCAATGGTTTTTACGATCCCGGATGTTCGACGGCCGGGATGGGGTCGCTGGTGCTATTTGTCCTTTGTGCTTTCGATCGCATGGATTGGAGGTTTTGCTTATCTCATGGTAACATGGGCCGAAACCATTGGAAATACGGTCGGAATTCCCTCTGTAATTATGGGTTTGACTGTTTTGGCAGCCGGAACGTCTGTACCAGATTTACTTTCGAGCGTAATTGTGGCGCGAAGGGGATCGGGTGATATGGCTGTTTCCAGCTCCATTGGCAGTAATATATTCGATATTCTGGTCGGTCTACCCGTGCCCTGGATTTTGTATACCTCCTGGCCCTCGAAAGATTCGACGGTGGTTATTGCTTCGGGCAAAATTTGGATTTCCATTTTTGTCTTGATTGGTATGCTGGTCTTTGTTATTGCTGCCGTTCACTGCCAAGGATGGAAGTTGACCAAGACACTGGGAGCCATGATGATAGTCTTTTACTTCGCATTTTTGGCCCAGGCAATTCTTTTGGAGCTGCCTTTCGAGACTTGCATCAGCTCCCCTTAAAAGAAGGGGCTGTTTTGCCGCAGGGACGCTTGCGCACTATTTGCGAACATTAAATTGGTTATCACGCTTAGGTAGTCGTTTACAGTAATAAACAATACATGATTTACAGTACTCTTTCTATGATACACGTCTTTTCTTGCTCCTGTGACAGAAAAACAACATGAAGTTTGTTGAGGGATTCGTCTTGTCGTCACACACTTTCAACTATGAAGCAGTCACAGCCCTGGATACCACCGACCACGACGTTCACGACTCCAAAAAGGCTTGCACATCAGCTGCAAACCGTTCGTGTTCCGTTTCGTGGACCCAATGGCCCGTATCGTAGCCAACCTGACGACAAGTTGCGATCTGATCTAGTTTGTTTAGAAATCGTTGACCGTGGAAACAGCAATTCTTGTGTTTCCCATACACAAAGAGGATAGCCACGTCCTTAGGAAATCGCAGCACGGATAAGTTCCTTGCTCGAAGTACGAACATCACCAGCTGCCAATAGGGATGGCACTGCCACGGTTGTACCTTGGTGAGATTTTTTTGTACCCGTAGGCTGGGATCAGGTCCAAGTGTCGCCCACGGAAAATGGTTCACCAAAAAATGAAACCACCAAGTGCCCGGAAAAAATCTTGACAGTAGGAATAAAAAAGTGAGGAACCATTGATAGATCAGCGTAACCATCGCTTCGGAAAATGTAACTTCAGACAACGAGACAACTCCCACATCTTCCAGAACGAGCTTGGTGATTGTCGAAGGATACCTGTTGGCGTACATGATGGACGCGATAGCTCCCCAGTCATGTCCCACCAGGTAGACATTTTCGCAGCCCATGTCGCGGTATCCTTGCACCACATTCAGCAGGGCATCCTGAACTTCTGGGAACGAGTATCCCCACCACTTGGTGATGGGCACCTCCATTCCCGGGTATGCCATTTTGACGACATGGTACTTGGATTCGAAAGGAGCCGCGAATCTATCCCAGGTGTCGGCGGTATCTGGGAATCCGGACAAGAGTAAAAGGACCGGCGGGTGATCCTTATTCTTCTGTGAAGTCTTGATTTTAACACCACTACGAGGCGTAGAACGAGCAAACACATGCGTACGAGTGAGAAGTAAGTTGGAAAATACATGCAAGCCACGGGTTCGCAGTCAGCAAATTCTGCCTTTCCCACGATATGCAAATGCAGACTGCCCTCATACCTCCGATGCAGGATCAATATCCCTTTCGTCTCTTTACTGGCCAGTTCCATAGTTCCAGCACCTTCTTCTGAGTGCGAACGCAACGTTTGACTATTGACGTGTGAAAATCATATTTCGTTCGAAAAGGGATTTGCGTATCTTCTTTGGGCTCGTTTTTCTGAAGGTCTGTCTGCAGCTCGTCCGACTATCGGCGATACAATGAAAATTGAATTTACAATTTCCGTCATCTTTGTTGGTGTGATCCTCTCTCGACGACGTCCAGGAATTGGAAAGTGTGTGAAACGAAAATAATTTTGACAGTCCCCAGTAGAACAATACTAGACGCAATTTTTGATCTTCATTGTATTGGCAGCTTACGTTAGCCAGAAGTGCCTGGGAGGAGGCACTGTCTGCGCGCGAACGCTCAGCGCGGACAATACGTGCACGTACGACGAAGCAGCTTTGCAGATCATTTCGGAAAGTTCGGAAAGTTTACCATGCAAAGGCTAAATGCTCTGGGTTTTATTTTCTTACTATTGCAATCAAGTTACGGTTGGCTGGTGTACACGGTTCCACATACAAGACTTTCGGGGAAAGATGGGCGACAGTTACTGCCAACCCGTTCATTGTCCAGTGTGGGACCGCATGTCATACCACCGCGTACATGGTTGCTACGGCCATACAAACGCTCTTCTGAACGAATGTTGCTGTGCGCAAACCCATTCGACGACTGGTTTCTTATGGACGGCGATCTTCCCTTCGTTCCGCTGATAATTGTGCTTACGCTGGGTTTGTTTGCCGCCGCACAAGGTCTGATCAACGAGCAACTGCGAGGCGAGCAGGGCCTGAGTGCCTTTTTGAAGGACGGACGCGGGTATTCAAAGTCGGGATTCCAACCGTTGGCGGATCAGGATCGTACCCTCGCCCGAACTGATCCGCTGCCGTGGTTGAAACTTCCACGACTGAATTTCGTCCAAGTCGCTGGCCAGGACGAGGCCGTCCTCAAGGCCGAGCAGGAATTGATGGATCGACTGGACGGATTGCGTATAGATCTGAACGACAAGCTACGAGAGGGTCGAATGGAAGAGGCTCTTTTTGTAAAGCGTGAGCTAGAGACACTGATGCGCGAGAATGGCATTGAATATCAACAAGAATAACTATATAAATAGACTGCAAACAAATAGGTATGCCGTGCAGTTCCTGCCAAGCGTGGACACATAGGCCTCGTGAACGCTCGATCACTGGAATGAACTTGGGCCTCGAGTTTGGGATTTATAGTGAGAAAGGATTTTTGCAGATGTGCCTGAGAAAATTCCTCTGCAACTCGGCGAGTCTGATTGACAGTGAATCCAGCCGATAGGCGCTATGGCTGTAACCGGATTCACCCAGAAACAGCCTATCCTGCGGTCTCTGTCTGTACTTCCACCAGTCGTATGGGCTCCGAGAGAGTTCGAGATGGGAGAAGTTTCCATCTGCCTCTCCGACAACATCCTGGTCCTCTTTCCTATGGTGTACCTAATAGGGAGCGATCGTGACGAGAGTTTTCGAGACATCTGGTTCTGATTCGGGTTCGTTTTGAGTTCCGTTTCCGTGTCAAACGCGAGCAAAATGCAACCATAGCAATGTGACCGAAAATCGATCCCAGAATCTCGAAAAAGGCCCATCTTCCTGACCCATTGCCGGTAGGCCTATTCGTATCCGTCTCCGAATATAGGACACCACAAGGCAACACAAACCATGGTATCTTCAACTGCTGTAGCGGCTGCTTTGCTCAGTACGGGTCTAATTAGTTTGGCTCCGAATCTCATTCTCTTGGCCTTTCCCCGTTACACTGCGGGAAGCGGTGTTCATTCGCACCTTCTGCAGTTGGGACAAGCGCTTGCCGCCGGTGCCTTGTTGGGAGATGTCTTTTTGCACGTCTTGCCACACGCGAGTGCCACGGATCCGAACGTCGGCGCTTGGATTCTTGTCGGATTCAGCGTTTTCTTTGCGGCTGATCTCCTCATTCGATCACTTGAGCAACAGCAATACGAACCTCACCATCAAAGTCATTCCCACCACCACGGCAAGGCAGACAGCAAAAGTAATCCCCTTTCAAAAAAAGAATCCTCCCACCAAATTCCTGACGAAAACGACGACGATTCTTCTTTGAGCACTACGGATATCAAAGTCTCCACGGTGCTGTTGAATTTAGCGGCCGATGCGCTGCACAACTTTTCCGACGGCCTCGCCATTGGAGCGAGTTTTGCCACGCTGCAACAACTGAATCCCCAGCATCAAAGTGGTGGCACCACAAATGCAACATCAACGGTTGCGGACAGCGTCCTTTCCATGGCTTCGCTTTGGGCCTCCCGCGGAGGATTGGCGACCCTGTCCGTGCTCTTTCACGAAATTCCTCACGAGCTGGGTGACTTTTGTACTTTGGTAAAGGCTGGCTACAGTCACAAACAAGCCGTAGCGGCACAGTTTCTCACTGCCATTGCAGCTTTTGTCGGGACCGTACTGGCACTCTATCTGACTAGCAAAAATGAGAACAATATGGACAGCTGGTTGGGTGGGGAAAATTTGGTGCATTTGACCGCCGGTGGCTTTATTTATCTAGCAGCGACCAATATTTTACCGGATGTTCTGGACGAACGGGTCTCTCCGTCCTTTCGTCTTGCGCAGTTGATGGCCTTTGGTACTGGTATTGCCTTCTTATACATGGTGGCCTTATTGGAAGATCACGATCACGATCATCAACACGGCTCGGGACATACACATGAAAAGCACGTTCACTATCAACACGGCTCTCCTTTTCCGATGGAGGATTATTATTATCAGCATCCAACTTTGGATGCCCATCACCATCATTTCCAGGTCTCGGATTTTCATAAACTGCATCAGCACCATCACGCGCACAGTGAACTATAGGAATTGGTGTCATTTCCTTCCTCTATTCATTTCTACGCACATGACTATCCAATATGGCTTACAATTTTTATCACACACATATTTAAATGTTCGGTGTTTATAGCAGCATTATACGTATTCCTCTTCTTCCATTAATTCGCTTTCAAATTGGGCGGCCAAGTCGTCATCTTCCGAATCATCGTCAAGTTCACTAGACGAATTTTCCTTAGCGGTCGAATACTCGGACAGTGGTGTGCGGAGTTCCGAGAATCGCGGAGATGCATCACCCAGCAAATACCGGCCTTCGTCTCGCCTCGTCAAACTCCACACGCACTCCATCAACCACCCTGGCTTGACAATCCTGCATCCCGGAAGCTTTCGCGCTGCCAAAATTTTGTCAGTTCCATCTTTCGCCGCCACGACGTGGGTGAGCACAGGTGTAACTTTGGACCATACCTTGGCCCCGAGCGTTTCGGCATAGCGAATCACGGTCGGTCGGGGAACTACTTTGTCGCCGGACTCTAGTTGCTGTTGCTGTCGGTGTAACGGAACCATTCCCGAAAATACCAGATGCGCGCCATGCAGTGTTTCCGCTCGCAATTGCTTGACGATATCGGGGACCGTCTGGGTAAGAGCACCAAGGAAGCTGCCATCCGATTCGTAGAAGCGACGGTGAACCCGCTGCAAAATATCGAGTGACCACAACAATTGCTCGTCCGTCTCGACGTCGCCCGCCTCACTTTCTCCGGACAGGTCAGCACCGGAAGCATTGTTCACGTCCGCAAACCCCAAAAAGGAACTCCAATGATAAGGTCGTACAAGCAAAAGATTGTCGGGTGGTTCGCCCTTTCGAACGGTCAAAATGTCTGCTGCATTGGCCCATACATCTTCCCGATCATCCATTACCACCGCCATGATTCCACCGCAAGGAAATATTCGTTTCAAACTTTTTACATTCTGACCCAAGTCTCTAACGTCGGTTCGAGACACTATTCGGCTCCCAAACAAACGCTGCCGCAGTTCCAGTACCTTGTCCTCCAGGGCTTGCGCTTCTCGTAGCTCTGTCTTGAGCTTTTCAAGATTCATTGCCGATGGGCCATCTGATTTGGCTTCATCTGGACTAGCCCCAAACGTTACTCGTTTGCGTTTAGATCCAGCGTGTTCTGCCTCGTCGGGTAACGTCGTATTCGTCAAACCATTATTGTGCGAAAGATCCACACTTGATAATGGTGCTTCAAGGGGCTCGGATGCCTGTGCACGGTCGTACTCCTCTGGGTCCACGCCGTGTTTTGCCTCGTCGGATAGCGTATTCGTCCCACCATTCTCGTGCGAACGATCCACACTTGGTAGTGGTGCTTCAAGAGATTCGGATGCGCGAGTAGGTTCGTGCTCCTCTGGGTCCGCGCATGATGTCGACTGGAAAAGTGCCTGTTCCATTTTAACAATCCGGTATCGCAACATATCCATTTCTGGCTGGTCCCGCGAAACCCCCAGTAAGTGCCGGCACAGCAAAATGCAAATTTGTTCGGCGTAGTCTCTTGTTCCGGCAGTATATACACCAATTTCGTATTGGTCCTGGGCTTCGTTCAAGAATACTTCCACGTGCGGTCTCATCTTGACAAAATGTTGCGTCCATTCGGGATGTTGCGGCTGCCGCGGTTCCCCATTGGGACGTAACATTGGTAGAATAAGAGTTCGCACATCGTCCCGAGATTTGCAAAATTGTTGGGCACGAGTATCGTTTGTAGCGTGTACCAGAGTATGATCGAGATCGAGAACGAGCGACAGCTTCTTTCGCTTTTGTAGCCGCTCCGCATCTTGTTGTGCCATTCGTTGACCTTCCGCGCGCGACACAGTGACGGTATGTCCCGAAACGGTGACCCGTGACATGTCTGACTGAGGCGATTGCTCCGAGTGCGATGCTTCGCCCGGTGTCTTTGTTTTGTCTACAGACTTGCCACACACGGCACAAAGACCGTCTATAACGGTTGGATGGGTACACTCCTCGATGAAACCGATAAGAACATCATGTTGCTGATGAATTCCCTCTAATCTTCCCATGCGAACCAAACCATCCGCTGTCGCCAGAATCGGTATCTTCTCGGACGCCGAAATTGAGTCGGAAGTAGGGGCAGGCGTCAACGGTGTGGCAGGAGCAACGTTGTTGGCGGTGGCATTCGAAGCCTTTTTTGTATCCGCTGCAGGCTTCTCGTCCATTATGGTTTCGGCATCGCCATCAGGTGATTGTACAACGTGTTTTCTTCGTTTCGTCGGTCGCTTATATTGCGATCTGTTGGAGGAGGCTGGCTGTGTAGCAGTAGATGGGGTTTGGGATGTTGGCAAAGACGATGATACTGCGCCCGCTTCAGACGAGCCCAAGCCGTTGCTGCCGTCTCTGTGGATTGCGAGTGCCACTGTCTCTCCTTTTCGTACGGAAGACCCATTCCGTACTTTCCAGCAGTACAATTTGTAGTCTTTTGAATCGGGTAGCAGAATTTCACCGAGAATTTTGGGCTGGACTGGGGCGATTGGCGCCGTAGAACCCCTACTGCTGTACATTTCCTACGAACAGCAAGTCACAATCTATTGTCGCCCCATGTACTGCTCCAGTGGACACGCTCGAGGGAGATTACGGTGTCGATACTGACAGAAAGTGTTCTGGTCTCCAAAAAAGACGGTGCGGGTCTTCTGGTATGACCGTCCCATCGAATTCAAACTGACAAGGTAGCCGAAATTCGCATGGCGCGTTGACTGTGAGAGGGCTGGCGTATCGTCTGACGATTTCCGTTGGTTTGACAGTCACAGTGAATCCCAAGGCCACACACGACTTGGCTTTTACCAGTCACGAATCAACAATCGAAACAGTTTGTCATGCCTGGAGTAGGGTTACCTTCCATTGGTTGGCACGGCGAGACAGACGATTCACGGCTGATTTCGAAAGTTGAACTCACAGGATCGGCGATGCCGTCGAGAGCAGCCCCTTCCCGAAAGGAGCATGCGATGCTTTGCTACCGACTACGGTAGCTAGCTAGGTTCAAGTCGAGCCGAGCTAGCCGGCCAAAGTCCAACACGGGTGGAGTAACAGTCAACGCAAAATGACAGGCTCTTATGTATAGTTGTACAGCGTTAGATTTACACAGCCAAGTCTCGGGCGAATCATGTCGCCCACTGGCACTCCGATTAAAATTGGACCTCACTCCTTCCATATACGGGCCGCAACGTCCGGTGCTAAGGTTCTGAGAAAGGCCTCCCCAACCGACATGTCCCATGTTTCCAAGTGTTGGTATATCAAACCATCCGCATCTCGCACGTAGGTGGTGGTTCCGGTCCAGGTTGGCAGCGACGGCTTCCAGGGAAGCCGGAGAATACCCCGCATTTCCCACTTTGCTACGATTCGGGTCGGAAGTTTGTCGACGTCGTTCGTCACTAGCACTCCATCTTCTTTCTCTTCCTCCAATGATAGGAGTGTAGCCCGGCTCGTGCGCGGATCAAAGAGTTGCGAGGCGGCGTTGAGGTACTTGCGTAGTCCGCGGACAGGCATATCTGGATCCGGTCCGTCAAAGAGACAGTCGTCCCGATAGACTGCCGTATTTAACCGTCCCGTTATATAGTATCCCTTGTTGGTGTCGGTCTGCCAATCCGCTTGTAGGACAGTCATTAGGTCCTCCGTTTCCATTCGTAAACACTTGTCTTGGACGTCTCCGTCACAACGCCAACCGGCCGGAGGTCCCAACACAAAGGTGACATCCAGAGACTTGTGTCGTGCAATAACAAAACGCAAGACTTCGTCCATGGTATCGAGAGCATCGGAAGCCCGACGTCGGAAAAAGGGACACTTGATGGAGAGAGCTTGGTGGTACCAGGTTGCCATGCGTTCCACACACCAGGTTTCCCAGGCTTCCAACGAGGGTGATGGTGGAGGCAAGGTTGATCCTTGGGATGGGTCGGGACTACCGGTGGTGGTAGTCGGTGACAGCGATACGCGTATAATGGAAGCCGCAGCAGCAGCTGGTGATGATGTTGTTGTTATTGTTGTTCTCGGGAAAGCCGCTCTTCGTTGGAACATTGGGACGTTGGGAATCCATCCCTGGACGGATAAAGGATCCACAAACAGGACGAACGTCGCCGCAACAAGTACCCACCGCCAGCTGCGTTGTAACAACACTCCCGGTAGTCGACAGCATTGATTCATAGAGCCGACGGATCAATCGGTTGAATTATAATAAGGAAAAGAAGGGAAGGCGTCGTGAACAAAGCGGCGAATTGTGGATAGAAAAAGAATGATCCAACCTAACTCAATACCCAAGGGGTCGCGTTGACAGTGATGGCTTTTTGGGGGGTGGTGTGGAATAACAGGGACGAACACAAGCTGGACCTCCCAACTACCCGAAGACTAATGATTGTTCCGTATCCGTCTTGTCCCATTCTGCATGTTTCATTGGCCCAAATCAAATAGGGTATTCATCTACGTCTGATTGGAACCAATCCAATGCTGTGGAAAATGTCGTACTTTCTATCCGGGTCAGTCGTCCCTCACCTTGACGTCGATTCTCCGTATCTTCCGTGTCGTCAAGTTGAACTCGTGGAGATTGGCTGATTGATGGACAGACCGTCGGATACTTGGGTCTGGTACGTACGGGGCCTAACAGTAAATACACTACCGGTATACCGTATTCGTTCGTTCTGTCTTTTCGTCGTCATCTGCAGAGAATCCAACCAACACCCGAAACATAGAAACATAGGCCATCCCATCGTTCCCCGATGCCACCACTATACTGCTAACAGTTGTTCCGCATCCGCTTCCTTGAGAGAAACAATTCCGTCTTTACTAGAAAAACCAAGTATTGCACGGTCTCGCAATGGGAAAGCAAACGGAACGAGGGAACGTGGGTTGGCTATCGCGTCGCCAGTCCGTTGCGTCCGCGGTCGTCGTCGGATGCCTCACGCAATCGACCTGCGGCTGGTCTGGGTCGACCCCTAGTGTGGCCTCGGCCTTTGCAGACTTTCATGCGACCAGGAGGAGAATGTCTCTACCTTATAAACACAACGCTGCTGCTACAGCGCTACGAATGGTCCACAATGCTACTGTTTCTTCCAGTAGTCCTGCAAATCCCCTGATCTACCCCTCGTTGGAGTCAGCGTCGCCCCCGGCGCCACGGACCGGTCGTAGGCTCCCAAACGACCCCCGCGGTACAAGAAAACCACGGAATAAGGATTCGAGAAATCCTGTATCAGCCCAGACACACCGGAATACCAAAGGGAAGTCTACTACTGTCCAGGCACTCACCGAACATATTGCCAAACCATCCGATGTGTCGTCGAGACCGAACACGTTTCCAAAGGATCCAACCAACGTATCGGCTGTGACTGCAAGATCCACGAGTACGAACCCAACCCGCAAGAAGCCCTCTGTACACCTACCCTGGAAGGCAGGCTACCACACATCGCTCAAAACACAGCGACGCCTGCAACAAGCCGTGCAGGATGCTTCCCATCGTCCAGGTCTGACACGAGCTACCGTAGCGTTGCGCACCTTACTACAAAGTGCACCGGAACGGTGTAATGCGGCCAATGTCGTCTGTGCCCTCACGCTCAGCGCCAAGGCTATGACGGAGCAAACGAACGATACCTTCCGGACTCTGTTCTACGACGTCACGGCCGTTCTGTCCCAGTTACTGAAGGATGACGCGCTCTCGACGCGCCAATTATGCAACGTGGCTTGGGCGATTGCCAAACACTGCGATCGGGATGCGACACTCTTGCCCAATTTTGCTCATCCATCCGCACTCTCGTCCGATACCGTCGTGGGACGAGCGGAAACGTGGGACTTGGCCAAAGCATCCTTGGAGGATCCCGATTCGCAATTGGATCAACTCGTCGATGATCTCGCACTGATGTTGGCTAAAAAATTGTCGCTGTCTGTCTCCGTGGCTGCGAACGTTGCCACGCCGGACGAGTTCTCCACCGCCGCGTCAACTTCCGGGTCGAGTGCTTTACTAGCCAAGCCGGGAGAACTCAGCATGGCCAGTTGGGCCTACGGTGTGTTGCGTCAACGCAAACGTCCACCGGGTTGGAAAGTAGGACCGCAAATGGGCCGTGTACAGTCGTCTCGCAAATCGCTAGCCGAACCGTCAGACGGCTTCAATTTTGTTAAATTTGAACAGTGGAACTCCAAAATGCTGGTCGACGAATGCGTGGATCTGGACCCTCCGAGTGCAACGGATATACTTTTTGATGCGATTTCCGTAGCGCTGTGCGCAAAGGACGGAGCGGCAATACAAGATTGTAAATGGAGTGAATTGGCCAACGTTGCCTGGGCGTTTGCCAGTCACGGACGCTCCTGCTCCGGCCCTTCCGCAGATTTATTAATGTTGATTGCCAACGAAAGCTCATGGAGGCTCAACTCGAACGACAAAAGCGCGCGAGCGCTCAGTCGAGATTTGGCTCAAATTATTTGGTCCCTGGGCATTTTGCAAGCGGATAACTTCCGCCTCGCCGATGGGTTGACCAATGTCGTCGCCGCAGTTCAATCGTCTCAGAAATTGAACCATGACGACGACTACAGTCCAAATAGTGATGGACCGATGAGGGATTGGAGCTGTACTGACATTGTCCAAGTTGCTCTATCGTTGGCGCACGCTCGGTTGGAGGAACTTCCGCTACTTCGTGCAGCGTATGCCGAAGCCTTGCACCGACTAGAGAGTACCACATCAATCCGAAGCCGTACGATTCGAGCGCATTTTCAATCGTGGGAATTGGGTATTCTACTTTGGGCACAGGCGCGTCTTCATCTGAAGGCTTCCGAAGGACAAGTTTTTGAGTGCTTCGCAAGTGCCGCTGTAGACGAACTGGTGGCGGCAATGGATGATGCTGGATCACTGGCAAATATCGGTATTGGATCACAAGAACAGGCTAATATTGCCTGGGCTTTGACCGTGCTCCAGGAGGATCAAAGTCCTAACGCCATTCGATTGTTGTCTACCATTTTTGCGGACGCTGCCGCCGCCTGCGAGAAAGATGGAATCATTCAACTAGAACACGCACATCAATTGTGGCAAGCATATTTCCTCTTGCAAGAATCTTCGCCGCCAGTGGTTGCGAACGTTTCACACTGGTTCCGAGACTACTTGAGAGATAAATGGAGCCTAGAAAAGTCTCGCACCAAGCTGAGCAGTGCTCGGCATCGTTCGCTGAGTCAAGCCCTAGATTTGATGGGGATTGCACACAAAAACGAGCACGACGAAGATATTGACGTGGCAATCGTGTTGAAGAAGAGCGCGGTTTGGACGCACCAAACCAAACGAGATGGAACGGAAGGGGTGAAGCTTGCCGTAGAGTTTGACGGTCCCAATCATTTTACGAGACAGCGCAAGCCCAGCAACGGGTCCAAACCCGACGTACCGCGAGCCCTTGGTCACACTGTGTTAAAATATCGTCTTTTGAAAAAACAGGGATGGACGGTAGTACGCGTTCCGTACTATGAATTCGATAAAATTCCCTATTGGGCGAGCATGGAAAGACAACGATACTTACAGCGTCTGCTGAAAACGCACGCAAATTTACGCTTTAGTCAAGTTGATGTTAGCGAATACAAAGCTCCAGTTCCCAATCGAGAGACTCGATTTGACTGAAGCCCGTTTGCTTTTTGTATAATAGAGAAAATAAAATAGCCACGTTTTTGAACCAACTCATTGTGTTTGCATGAGTAGATTGGTATTTACTCCGACCAAACAACATGAAGAATTTGTGTATCCTACAGATTTCAATTTATGCAACAGGTTGCTCAGCTTCCGTTTCTTCCGGTTTCACGAAAGCTTGTCCAGTCTTCTTTTCCCAACTAGAAATGGCTTCATTGCATCTTTGACAAACGTCCGCGTACGTAAGACTGTGGTTTCCAACTTCCTCATCGTAGAACCAGCAACGAGCACATTTCGTTCCAACTGCCCTCCCCACTCCGACAATACAGCCGCTCGAGGTATCTCTGGAAGACACATACTTGTCTTCGCAGGCCTCTCTAACATCGTTTTCATTTTCAACCAGATGGATTTGAGACAGCATCAAAGCTGTACGAAGCTCATCCACACCATTGGTCTTGACTGGTGGAGCGACAAGGCTTGCATCTCCAACAAGCTTCTCCAAGATTGCTTTCTTCTCAGAATCCGGAACGTATATGTAGGCAGCCGCATCAAGGGACGCTCCAACAAGCTTGTCACTTCGAGCAGACTCAAGCATCTTGTTGACATCGTCTCTTACCAAACGGACTAGATCCCAGGTCTGAGAATCAAATTCTGCATATGACATAAGATTTGTCGGCCAGCCCCCTTCGAAGACACTATCCGTCGATTTTTGGTAGGGAAGATTTTGCCATATATCTTCCGCCATGTGTGGTAAAATTGGCGAGATGGCCTTAGTGAACCCCTCTAAACACGCGTAAAGAACTGTTTGACAGCTTCGTCGCCGTGCATCATCCATTGCCGAGATATAGAGACGATCCTTAGCAACATCCAGGTAGAAGTTAGAGAGATCAGCTGAAGCAAAACGAAGCAACTCTTGAATTGCGCGTTGGTATTGGAAATCGTCCATTGCTTCATTTACAGTTCTTAGCACTGCGCTCAATCGCCCGAGCATCCACTTGTCCATGGAAGGAAGGTCATCGTAGGCTACAGCGTTGCTGTCTGTTGAGTCGCTCGGCACAAAATCGGCCAAGTTTCCGATTAGATAGCGAGCAGTGTTTCGGAGTTTGCGATAACTATCGAAAGTCTGCTTGATAATGTTGTCTCCAATCAAAACATCACCAGAGTAGTCGCTGTTGGCAACCCATAAACGAAGCACATCAGCCCCATACGCTGGGTCTTGTTTTTTGTTGTTACCTCCTTCGATAACCTTCAAAGGATCGACAACATTCCCGAGAGATTTAGACATTTTAAAACCTTTTTCGTCCAAAACAAACCCGTGCGTGAGGACAGTCTTGTACGGGGCAATATTGTTGTTTGCGACACTAGTCAACAAGCTACTCTGAAACCAGCCCCGGTGCTGATCACTTCCTTCCAGGTACATATCGGCCGGATATGCGAGTTCGTCGCGTGACTGGGCTACACCAGCCCAACTCGAACCGGAGTCGAACCAAACATCCATTGTATCGGTTCCCTTCTGCCACTTATCGGCTTCCGCACGAAATTTCTCTGGAAGAAGTTCGCTCTCATCCATCTTCCACCAGCAGTCGCTGCCGTGCTCAGCAAACAATGTTTGAACGTGTGCCAAAGTATCTTTGTTCAGTAGGACTTCTTTCCCAGTTGCTTTGTCGTAGAAGACGGGAATAGGGACACCCCACGACCGTTGACGAGAAATGCACCAATCGCCACGGCCATCGACGAAGGACCGAATACGATTCTTTCCAACCTCAGGGACCCATTTGACCTAATAGAACGAACGCACGCATTGGTCAGTATTTCAAACACGACAAAGGATCGATGATCCTAAAGCAGCAGCCTTAAGCGTCAGGGTTAAAAAGCTCGGTTTCATTTCTCTCCGCATTCACCAAATTGGTAATTGGACAAAAAGTTGAATGTGCTCGTCATCCGCTTTAATTGTTGTCAGCTAGTTCCACCACATCACCTACCTTTTCGACGGCGTCCAAAGCCTGGTCCCGGAAACCTGCCACACTGGCAAACCACTGGTCGGTCGCACGGAAGATGGTCGGCTTTTTGGTTCGCCAATCGTAAGGGTATTTATGGCCGTAATCTTCTGCTTTGAGCAGCGAGCCAGCTTCTTGCAATGCATCAATCATTGCCAAATTTCCTTCCGCGAGCACACGCATGCCAACATATCTTTCGCCAGCTTCTATGGTGAATTTTCCTACATCATCCACCGGGCTCAGAATCTCCAGTCCGTTCTTAAGACCGGTCAAGTAATCCTCCTGTCCATGACCCGGAGCAGTATGTACCAAACCTGTACCCGATTCAGTCGTAATGTAGTCCCCACCCGCCAGTACCGGAGACTTTCGATCGTACATTGGGTGTTTGTAGATGGTACCAACGAGATCCTTTCCAGGAAACGTTGCGAGGATGTCTAAGGTTTCGTCTTCTGGCAGATCAAACTTGCGAGCCAAGCTTGACGCCAAGTCTGTGGCAACTAGCAGTTTCCCTGTCTTTTCGTGTTGTACGACTGAGTAGCTCAATTCTGGGTTGACGGCCACGGCCATGTTCGCCGGCATTGTCCACGGTGTGGTGGTCCAAATGGCCACTTTGAGTGGCTCTTCGGTGGAATGAAACGACGCCAAGACTTCCGACGGGGTATCAACGTTAAAGGCCACATAAATACTCTTAGATACGTGCCCTTCCGGATACTCCAATTCGGCTTCCGCCAGAGCTGTCCGTGACGACGGCGACCAGTGTACCGGTTTTCGACCCCGAAAAATGTAACCTTTTTGGAACATCTCTCCAAAGACTCGAATTTGTGCGGCTTCAAACTCTGGCTGCAAGGTCAAGTACGGTTTCTCGAAGTCGCCAAAGATTCCGTATCTTTGAAAGGCCACGCTTTGTTTTTCTACCGTTTCTTTGGCGAATTCTGCCGCCTTTTCGCGCAAGGTGACCGGTGTAAGCGCCTCGCGTTCTTTGGATTTCATGGTCTGCAGGACTTTGAGTTCAATGGGCAAACCGTGGCAATCCCAACCCGGAATGTAGTGTACCTGTTTCCCGTTGAGAATTTGTTTGCGGTTGATGAAATCCTTCAGAATTTTGTTGAGTGCGTGTCCGCAGTGCAAATCGCCATTGGCGTAGGGCGGTCCATCGTGCAAGACGAACCGTTCGGCGCCGGCTTCTTTCGCTTGCGACGAGAGTTTGTGGTACAAATTTGTTTCTTTCCAGAGCGCTTGCAACTCGGGCTCGCGGATGACCGCGTTGGCCCGTTGGGAAAAAGCTGTTTCGGGCAAGACGATTGTGGGAGCGTACGCATTCTTGGGTTTCTTGGCGCCGCCGCCTCCGCCGTCTATATTAATGTGTTGCGAGGATCCCGTATGAGTATTCTCAAGGTTTCCGATGCGATCCTTTGGTGACAACAAGCACCGGCGCGCTTACCTTTGGCACTCCGAGCGACGGTGGAACGACGCGTCAAGGTACGGGCAGTATTCGAAAAGGCCGTGACGGTTCCTCTATGGTTCTGGCAAACGGACGACGCGAGCAAAGAAAACAGCGTCATCGGGACCAAACCGATCCGCATGGCGAGTGTGAGTGTGTCAACGTCTCGGATACTAGACACTCACAACAGGCACCGACAAGGGAAGCGGTTTGGCTTGATTTCTTGCAGCAATTGTATGTGTGTATCGATCAACAGACTCACCGGCCGAGAATCGAACTCTGGAGCCATGGTACGCTTGGATGACTGACTGACTGACTGACTGTGACCTCGGCACATCGACAGGATACCGTGTGGGATCCTTCGGTCGCGAACGGACGTCAGTGATGGGGGACCATAACCCATTCCGAGACGAATTCCAGACGTGAAACTGGATTCGTTTCGTTTTCTTCCCAATTTCACCAACCGTGTGGTTCACTGTCGGGTTCGAAGAATTTCCATTGAGCGGAAGAAAGGTACGTGTACTTGGATGTAATCGTCGGTGCTGTTTTGTCTAGTAGAGAGAGAGAGAGAGAGAGTGCTGTGCCAACTACAAAGCCTTCATGGTCCCGGCACCGGTGAATGCACCCGCACAACGGTTCCTCGGGCTTTCCGGTGCACCCACTTTCGGTTGCACTGTCCATTCGTCGTGTCGCCTATATTGATTCGTGATTGATATTGGGAGTGGTGTTTTGACAAACTGCGGTCGGTTCACTTAGCCTCCATATACTTGATGCGACACGGAATTGTCGCTCCGTGGATATTTCCGCGTTTGTGTCGTATACAATTATATATGTATCGTTGTCGTCGTGAGAATTTACAATTCTTCCCCCGTTTCCCGAAAGTGGCTCGCTCACGTCACCCAGATTGCCAACGAGCAGCTCACAAATTCGCGGAACCAAGAACTCCTCAAGAACGAATTTCCCGTGGTTGTTCTTTCGTACCGTGTACGCAAACTGCGTCGGGACCCACCCACCCACCGAAAAAGCGTGTCTCTGGATGCGATCGTCATTCGTGTGCGCCAACGAAAATGTTGGAACCACTTCGGTATTCATTCGACTCCTGGTTCGAATTCGACAACATTCTCTAGAGAGAGGAGTTTGTGAGTTCAATACCTTTCTGTAATTAACTAACCCAGACCCTTTTTCTTCTGGATCACATGGAATCGCACCGGTACATTCGTAGACAGCTCTCGCACAATAAGCTGGACTCGTATAACGCTCTTCTCGTAGATCACTTGCACCACGACCTGGAATACTGGACCAACGGCCGTACCACATACGTCAACAACAAGGTTACCCTAAGTAAAACCGTCGCGGACAAAGTTGCGTCGCACGTCTCCACGAGTGTCACGCCTTTGTGGAAGGCAACTTTGTCTCCCGTTTCGGCACACCGTCGGACCATGGTGTCGTCTAAACGCCCCCGCTCGACCGTCTCATCCTCGACGCAACCATCGGACCCACACGTGGTACGGAATTCACTACTCGCGGGCAGTATTTCCGGTATGACGTCCACCTTTGCCATGTATCCCTTGGAGGTACGTTTCGAATGCGATGATGGAACCAGTTTCCTCTCTCCGGTGGCGACCTTCAGCAAACGTTGCTCACTGTCCAGGATACATTTCTTATTTTCTTCGTTCAACGCGACAACAGGTTATTCGTACCAAAATGCAGTCCAGTTCTTTGCACAGTAACACACATCACGGTCCACTGCAAACATTTCGCCATACCTTGCAGAATGGTGGGGTACGTGCGCTTTACACCGGCCTCACTATGCCACTCGCCGCTCAAGCCGTGTACAAGGGAACCGTCTTTGCCGTCAACAACGTCACACAACGTGCCATTCTCGAATGGAAAACATTGGAAAATCACAAACAGGGAGTTTTGCAAAACGCCACGTTGACCATGACGGATAGATTTGTGGCCGGTTCCGTCGGAGGTGCCGTGAACGCATTTTTGTTCGTCACACCCGTCGAGTTCGTTCGCAACCAGCTGATTGCGCAGCACTCGAAACTCGCCGCCGGTCGAACGGTGGCGCGCTTGGCCTCGGGCAGTTGGGATGTGGTGCGGCATGCCGTCCAAACACACGGGGCCACGTCTTTGTGGAGGGGTGCAGGCATGGCGGTCACGCGGGATGCGGTTGGATGTGGATGTTTCTTTTACACCATGGCGTGGACACAAAAGCAACTCACACCCCGTAACGAAGTTCCATCGTTCCCAGTGACGGTATTGTCGGGGGGTATGGCAGGTCTCGCTTTTTGGGTTTCCATTCTGCCGCTGGATACGCTCAAAACATGGATTCAAAGTTCCGACTTGACAGAATCTGTGTCGGCGTCTGAGTCTCTGCAACGCGTCTATCGCCAAAGTGGTTACCAAGGACTCGTGCAGCAACTCTTTCGGGGATGGCAAGTGGCCTACGGCCGCGGTATTCCCTCCGCTGCTATTACAATTTCGGTATACTCCATGGCGTACGGAATGTTGCAAGAGGGTAGCAACGGTTTGTGAATTTCTTGTGAAAACGGTTCCATTGTCAAGTATACTTGTTAAATTCGTTCATTTACATTCCAGTGGTATCTTTGCCTTTGGAGTCACTTTCTATAGAGATGGTTGAGTTTCATTCGCGCTTGCGAATCTTGACCTTGTAACAACACTTGAAAAAATGCGAGGCATGCCCTATGTTAATACAAATTGAGGAAATTACGCAAGCTCGTGCAGAATGCTTTGTCCACTACATCATCTAGCTAGAATCCGCATGCTGCTATCGAATAAAAATTGATTTCGGGTAGGAATGCCTCACTCATAGTTAGCAGCTTACATTCCATTACAGCTAACAAATTTTTCCTGTCGGAGTTCGGCACTTGTGCTTATACTCACTGACAATCTCGGACGGACCTGTTTTCACTTTTCTGACATTTCAACTTTTGAGGAGCGATGAACTGAACTGACAATGATTGACAGATGAAAACGTTGAAGTGTCCAGAAGAGCAAATCGTTCCCTCTTCATTGAAATTTTACAGAAGAAAATGAGAAGAATCCAGAGGACGACACTACGGAGGTTCGTGTACGCAATTGCGTTGTTGCTCGGCATTCTTTTCGTCTCGGTACAAGCTTGGGAATGGTCAGACGTGACCGGTGGCAGCATCGACTTTTCGGCCGCGGCCAGCTTATTGACTTACGAAGAAGTAACAGAAATGCGAGTTCGAGACATCAAACGACGATTGGCACGAAATCACGGTTTTTCAGCCGATGAGCTATCTCGGATGCTGGACAAGAAGGAATTAATCCAAGCTTTGGCGTTTGAAGAAGAAAAGCTCCGACTGACAGCAGAAGCCGACATGAAACGAGCGCTGTTCAAGCAAAGTGTACTAGTGGCCGTCATCGCAATCTTCATTGCTATGTGCTGGCCATTGTTGCAACATGCCTACGAAGTGGCTCATGTAAATTTAGTAGTCTACACCGACCGCAAGAAGCTGGAGGCTGTCCGATGTTGGGAACTTCGAACCTATACGGGGATGTTTCTAGTGCTAGTCATGCTTGCAATTGATGTTTTGCAAATTTGGCTTTCCGGCTCCATTTTATTGTCTTGGGTAACGAGATCGAAATATCTTTTTCCGGTTCCGAGTATTCCCATTCGGCCAGCCCAATTGATGGGCGGCGACATTAGTCGCACATCGTTGGCGAGCTACGGCATCAACGTCGGACCGATGGCAATCAGTTGGATACTACGGTATGCCAACAACCAAGTTGAACGATGGACGGGTCGGGCCATGTCCCAGGCGCAAAAATCCCAACGAAAAGCAGAACGGGCCAACGAAACATCTCAGGAACGCGCGACACGAAGAGCAGCGCGTAAAGAAGCCAAACGGGCAGCCCAAGAACGTGCGACCGGTACACCTGCATCTAATTCAAACAGGGGAGAACCATCGGGCGACATTCCCGAATGGATGGCGCCGCCGCACGGCTCTGGACGACATGCCGAACCACAACCTCAGCCGCCGCCCAGTCGAGAGCACGAAGCATTTCTGCAAGAATCGATGGACTCAATGAACATACCGGCATCCGGGTTCGATGAATTGGATTGAAGGCTGAAAACAATACAACAAATTCAATACCCAGTAGCTGGGGGTCGTCCTTGGACGAGCTGCAGTGTATCAACTAAATTAACAATGGAAGCTTTTCTTGTGAAGACCTGCAGAGCCATAACAGCTGTATAAAAAGATTCTCTCGACGGACTTCCTTCGCAATGCATTCACAGTCAGACTATGAGGCAGCCCTCCGCGAAGAAGTCTTTTCAAAGCGGGAGCTTAAAGGAGAGAGTGGAAATATAATACCATTTACAGTTCAAGCTATTCATAAAGGATCAATTTTTTCTCGAGGCCAGTGCACGATGTCGTAGCCGATACGAGTTAGATTGTCGCATGTCATCATTTGACTCATAACCTCTTTTTTGGATCTATCCACGGTGCGTGACGAAAACTACAGCAAATCGTGCTGTCTAACATAAACGAGGACGCACGTGTTTTCCACGTAGGGACGTCAGTAGCCTCGATTTACTTTGCATTTAAGAGTTGCCGCGTGAACCGCTGCCCCGCGCTATTACAACACCACGCATACGGGACGGGATGGACAGCTGGGTTTTCGGATTTGGCGCTGTGCTCACACCAACTTGGGACCGCCGCAGGCACCGCTAAACCCCAAGGAAGCCCAAAACGGGCGGATGACCGTAGCAAACCGAGACAAAGACCCTCGTTGTCGGCCGCCGCTACAGCCGAGGAAACCGACAACAGCCACGTTACGCAACACTCTCCGTCTCGCTTCCCTACCGACGGAAGCGAACTCCTGCTTCTCGACGTACTATTTCAAACCTCTGTATCACGGGACATAGCTTATAAGTCCTAAGCAAGCAAGCAATACTTTTTGGCTTTCGAGGTAGCAAACAATGGCTGATGATGCCGCAGGAGATGCTAATGGCGGAGCTTTACTAAGCGATCCTGTTGATGTTATCATCGACAAGTTACTGAGGTACGCGCACTTCTTATGTTATTTTCATATGAGAGCTGTCGTTGTGATCAAGATAGATTTCCTTGAAGTGTTTACGATTTGTATTCCGCTGCTCCTACGAGTCCTCTACGTGCGCGCACTCCTGCGATGTCGTTGACTTTAGCGGCGATCACAGCCAGTCCCTGCCTGTGTTTTTCGCAACCATTATTCAATTCACAGTTTAAAGTGCGATGAACACTGTCTCTCATATTTTAATTTTCTTTCGGCTTTCACAGCGTTCGTGGTGCTCGGCCTGGAAAGCAAGTAGATCTTTCCGAAGCAGAGATCAAGATGTTGTGCCTCCGGAGCCGCGATCTTCTCATCGGACAACCGATGCTCTTGGAATTGGAAGCACCGATCAAGATTTGTGGTGACGTACACGGGCAGTACTACGATCTGCTTCGCCTTTTCGAATACGGTGGGTTCCCCCCAGAGTCCAACTACGTCTTTCTCGGAGATTATGTGGATCGTGGAAAGCAGAGTCTGGAAACGATCTGCCTGCTGTTGGCATACAAGATCAAGTACCCCGAGAATTTTTTTGTCCTCCGTGGAAACCACGAATGCGCCTCTATTAATCGAATCTACGGTTTCTATGATGAGTGTAAACGACGCTTCGGTATTAAACTCTGGAAGACTTTTACCGATTGCTTCAATTGTCTTCCTTGTGCTGCCGTGATTGATGAAAAGATCTTTTGCATGCACGGAGGGTTAAGTCCTGAACTCACCAGCTTGGACCAAGTGAAACGCATTGTTCGACCTACCGATGTCCCGGATACCGGTTTGCTCTGCGATCTTCTTTGGTCGGATCCGGATAAGGAAATCGATGGATGGGGCGAGAACGATCGAGGTGTCTCGTTTACCTTTGGGGAAGATATTGTCGCTCAATTCCTGCACAAGCACGATTTGGATTTGATTTGCCGCGCGCATCAAGTCGTGGAGGATGGGTATGAATTCTTTGCCCGCCGACAGCTCGTTACATTATTTTCGGCGCCCAACTACTGCGGTGAATTCGATAACGCCGGTGCCATGATGAGTGTTGACGAGACGCTCATGTGCAGTTTCCAGATTTTGAAACCGGCTGAAAAGAGGCAGAGGTTCTCCTACCAGGGTGGTACTCAGGGAAGACAAGGAACGCCCCAGGCAGGCAAGTAGGTCCGACAAACAAACGGCAAGAAAGGATCATTTATTAACAGACCGAACGAATGTGTGTGGAATAATCACTTTGTTGTCCGACGTTAACAGAACGCAAACTAACAATCTTACATTACTAAGAACTATAACGATTTCGAAACAAATTTAAATTATAGCGTGTGTCAAAAGGGCGACTTGCGGAAGGACAGGAGCGCCCCGACGACACCGTTGTTAGGATCCGCGTATCTAATGGGACAGAAATAAAAATTCCATGGTAGTTGTTCGTGCGCGTTATATAATTTTTGGCCGAGATGCGTTGAGTGAGACACGGCGCACCAAACAACATTCGAACAACTCACAGTCTTTAGTTTATTACTCTATTCGCAAGACTCTAGCTAGACCTTCGACATGGTGGAAAGCGGAGAGAAGAAGTTGTGCATGTCCATTGCACGAAATTCATCTCTTGGATTCTTTACCTTGTTTCTGATAGTCAACGGAACCGACATCTCGGTGTGTCTGGGCACTGCTGTCCTCGGTGCCAGTTGCTATGAACTTCTCCGTATGCACGCGCTTGCTCTGGAAGATGATACACAAAAGTTGAAGCAACGTAGATGGAATCTGTATCTGGAATCTATGCTGGCTCAAAGTTGTCCTACCTTGGAATTCAGCACTTCCATTCTTTCGCCACGACTTCCAATAAAGACCGGGTGGAGATTATGAGCAACACTGGTAGATTTGCATTACCCTTGAACCAATTCTTTACCCCAAACTTCTATTCGATAAATTGTTACCCGGCCGTAAAAGTCGGTGAAGTCTTCGAGTGTCAGTTTGAGAGCAGTGCACGGTTTCATTTCTCTCAGGTTTTTTGTTTGTATTTCGTGCACATCGTGAAACTCCAGTTCGTCGACAGGTTCCCATGCGTCATTCTCGGACGTCTTTAAGGCGACAGTGCACGTTTCGACGCTAAAACCGGCTTGGAATTGTACATTCACCTGGTAGGGCTCGACGGGTCGGTTAAAGTCCACGACAAACCATTGACAGTTTTCTTGTGTGCCATCCGAATTCCAGCAGCTAGAGCTTTTCTCAATGTCCAAGGCATGCTTTGGCCCGTAAACCTTCGCGTTTTTTTGTAGGATCGACGAAGCTCTTCCCGGAAATGAGGTGAATGCAGAAGTCAACATTGTGAACACGAATTCCGACCTACGACGCAAAGTAAGGCCGACCAGCTACTTACCGAACAGTTGTGCCGCGCTCGGGCGTGCTAAGCAGGTCTAAGTTTGTGTTTTCAGTAATCATCCGGGTAGTGGGGGTAAACTAGAACTAGAGAGCTACTCTCCGTTGTCCCCTTTTCGCAAAATGTGCAACTGTTTTGCCATCGGAACCTATTCATCGTCGGCGAGTTTCAATATTTTCAACTGCCATTGTAAAAATTGATTTGGGGAGTGAAAGACAGACGCAATATTTGCTTTTGTGTGAGATGTCCTATGGTATCTATCATTGTAAGAATAGAAAGAGTCGTGGGTATCCTTCGGTACTCGATAATTAATGAAAACGGGTGGCAGGTTCATAATCTAAGGAATAGTACAATCGTGACTCTTACACTTAATCCGTCAAGACCTTCTTGGAAATGAACATCAAGGTATCTGGCTGACATCGCTGCAATATACAAGCGATCGCTACATTCACAAGACACAAACGGCAGCTTTGCTTCTCGACAAGTACTGTCTCTTTGTTACTAATGTAAAGCAGACCATACAAACACAGCACTTTCGTCGAAACCTGTAGGCAAGCCATGGCAAGAATAGGAAATAAGAGGCAAAGAGCGCCGCATTATATCAAAGGTCTCGGCGATGGCAATCTGCGACCTCAGAACAACGCACACACGACTGTTGACGATACGTACCGGAAAGCGCTGCGCCAGAGTGTGCGAGGGAAGATCGCCACCGAGAAAGTCGACGGGCGCTTAGCGGCGCAGGAGCATCCTGGAATGAATCACGATCAATGGGATTTATATTTTCGTGAGTCAGACGCAGCGCGAGCGTATTCACAGCGGACCGAATCTAGGCCTGAGGCTTTATCTGTCGTTGTCCTTCTGGGGTGTATTGTACTTCTGAGCGCCTTGTTCATTCATTTTATTGCGGATGCAGCAAGTGATAGCGGAACTCGCGGAAACAGAAGGAAGCGGCGAGTTGTCAAAATAGAAAAAGAAAAGAATGATGAATGGAATGACGATGTGGAGGAAGTACTCCTCAGTGCTAGTCTCAGGGGAGAAGAATCAGCTAGAATCGGTACAGTTGCGTCTCCTCCTGTCTATTATCCTTGTCAACCCCTACAAGAGCCTCGCCATCGAAAAAATTCCTCAACTGTTCCAGGAAACACTACTCCCGGAGGAGTACGGACCTACTATCTGAACCAATCCGGAAGCGCTGTAGTCGACCCACTTCCCTACCAAAGCCCCGCTCCGAGTAGTCGAGGACTTCGGACAACGGGGACACCTGTACTTGGAGTTTCCAAAATAACAAGTGGACAAGGTCATGATACAACCAAAAATCCTCCTTTATCCGCAATCCGTGCAACAGAAATTTCTGCAGGACCTTTGCCAGGATCTCCAACTCCTTACGGGAATACACTTTCGAGCATTTCCTCGCTACCATCGATTGAAGGTTCGGATCAGGCAAGCAACGCAGTACACTCAGTCGATGAAGAGATTGGCTCGCCACTCCGGAATTCTCCCTGTTTTTCTTCCTTGCGAGTAGCTCCTTCTCGTATGCAAGTTTCCGCCGGAACAGACGACCCTGATGAAACGCCTCATATTCGAGGCGGACGAAAGATGGCAATGTCAGATTTTATGGCGAAGACGCCGCTCGCCACGAATTCACAATATTCCTGTTCAACGAAAGCAACTCCACAGTCTTCGCAACTTCAAATAACTCGCGATAGCTCAGGAGATACGATGGTACGCCTCCGAACTCCTTCTGTCCAGCGGATCACTAACCCAGACAGCGATTGCCATCAGGAGCAAGCCACTGTACCGTTTATGCCTCTTCTAGATGCCGGGTATCCTGGGGAATGCCCTCCGCGATCCATTATCGTCGACGACTTGCATTTGTTTCAAGACATAGGATCGGGAGTTGTAGAACACTGGGCGGCTAGGGTTGCGGAAGAGTCTCGCTTGTTGGAATCTCAAGTTTTTGCACAGCCTTCCGAGCATTTGGACATCACCGAATCGACGACAGAAAACTCTAGCGATTCGCGACCGAACATTCCCCACAAGCGCCAGCACCTTACAGACGATACCGACGCAACCGCATCCCTTCAGGGAGCGGTAGATTTCAGTGAATTAAACATGATCGAAATAATAGGCGGTGGAGGGTTCGGTCAAGTTTGGAAGGCGATGTGGAACGGCACACCAGTTGCCGTCAAAGTCCTGTCGGGGTCTGCTCAATCCAAGAACGTCCCGAGATCGGTTTTGGAAGAATTTGCAGCCGAGATTAATCTTTTGCGTGGAATGCGGCACCCCAACATATGCATGTACATGGGGGCGTCTGTCGTCCCTCCGAATCGCGCCATTATAACTGAATTGGCGGCAAATGGCTCACTCTGGGATGCATTGCGTCTACCATTGACGGCCCCTTACGTGGCCTGTGACGGCGTTTCCCGGGAGTCATGGCCTGACATTCTCTATCAACCGGATCCTAAACACGGAGTGCCGCCATCGACTGCCACGAAACGACTTCAGCCGCCCTTCCCTCCGCGAGGAACGTGGCCATGGAGCTTAGTCAAGGAAGTAGCCGTAGGGACAGCTCGAGCAATGGCCTATTTACACGCCGGCGTTCCTCCCGTGCTTCATCGTGACCTCAAGTCAGCCAATATTCTACTTGACAAAAGCTATACGGCGAAAGTGTGCGATTTTGGATTGAGTCGCCTGAAAGCGCACGAACGGAGCATGACAGGTAACTGTGGCACTGTACAATGGATGGCACCCGAGGTGTTGGCCAACAAAAGCTACAACGAAAAGGCGGACGTCTTCAGCTATGGCATCATTTGTTGGGAACTATTGACTCGCGAATGTCCATACGAAGGCATGACAGCCATTCAATGTGCCTTGGCTGTCTTGAATCGAGATCGTCGTCCCGAAATCCCAAAGTGGTGCCCTCAGCCATTGCATGCTTTAATTCGTTCGTGCATAAAGAAGAATGCCACCGAGCGTCCTAATTTCGCCCAAATCATACACGCACTGGATTCCATGCCATAAGGTACTCAAGATCGACAAAAAAATACAATTCAGGTCTCATCTACTCCGTTTTATAATAAATGATTACAGTGGATAGTACAAGAGAGAAAGGGTAACGCATAAGTTATGTTCG
This sequence comes from Phaeodactylum tricornutum CCAP 1055/1, assembly GCF_000150955.2. Lineage (NCBI taxonomy): Eukaryota > Bacillariophyta > Bacillariophyceae > Surirellales > Neidiaceae > Phaeodactylum > Phaeodactylum tricornutum. Next base: position 157,473 of record NC_011669.1, on the reverse strand, counting down.
ACTATCGGTGCGTCGAAACTTTGACTCCCCCGCCGAGTATTTATTATGAACGTGAGCATCGATGACCAAAAGGAGATCTTTCTTACCGGCAGGATTGCGCTGGGCGACTATTTCAAAGCCATGTTCTCCCTCACGGTGCAGATTAGTGTCAGTTTTCGGTTTTCGTCTTCGCGGGTACCTGGAACGCTTGTAATGGGCGAGGACAACCAGTGAAAACAGCCAAATGCTTTGTCACAGTACCAGAATAGACAAGGTAGCGAAGCAAGACGGAACACCGCCAAGCGGAAGACCGAAACGACGTTAAGCATTGCACGTAAATGTGTAGCAATTCGTACGTCGTGATTAGAGCCCAGACTTTCTGTCCTAATTTTTTACCGCGAGTATTCTGTCCACAAAGTTCATCAGAAGTATCATCCCAGCAAACGCCAGTCTTTTCCTTCGCTATCAGCCACACTACTTCAGAATTATTTCCTAGGCTTTATCCCCATTTCTGTGGCTTTCGACTTCTTTAACAGAACGAGCTCTTTTCAAAAGTCAGGAATGGTTTTGCACAAATTTTGAATGTAAGCAGTAAAGACTTTTCAATGTACGTGCATAGTTGACCGTAACATAGATGAGTTTGCTTTCATATGTTAGGTCAAAGAAAGATATTCACTATTTGAAGGGTGTATGTAGGTTCTGACTGTGAGTGTGAAGAAATTTTGTCCCCCTACCCTACAAACCGATCGGCTGGGCAAAGATCGAATTTTCAGCGCTGGTAGGCAACCAGCAGCTCGACATGGACATCGCAAAGATACCATCTGACCGTGAGCGCATCTTCGACAGAGATGCTGCGTTTCTCACAGACACAGCAGTGACTACCACAAATATAAGCGGCATTATCATCTTTCATCGATTGCACTATCTTGATACGTTTCTGAGCAAGTAGGATGCTGTCTCAGTTGCCTCGCGCAGCGATTCGTTTGCTGCCTCGTCGTCAACCTAATCTTCACTGCTATCGGTACCACTCAAAGCCCACGAGCCTGACTGCCCAAGCCGGACGTGTACATCGAGTATTGAGTGCCAAGGCTGACTCGAATTTGACCTACGACGATCTGGCGACGTGTTTGGGGGTAACCAATACTTATGCTGCGCAATTACTACTGGGCCAAGCTAAATTGACACCAGAGACGGCGAAGAAACTACGCGCAGCACTTCCGGCCGTCTCGGACGACGATTTAGAGGATATGCAAAATTCATTCCCTATGCGATCGTACGACGACGAAATACTAAAAGAGCCGCATGTTTATCGGACGTATGAAGCTATTACGCATTACGGAGAAGCAATGAAAGCAATCATAAATGAACAATGCGGAGATGGTATCATGAGTGCGATCGATTTTTATTGCGACGTGGGAACGAGTATTGGCAAACACGGTGAGAAGCGTGTCGTGATCACCTTCAACGGTAAATTTCTACCGTTCATTGAACAGAAAGCGGAAGATAACGGAGCCATGAGTCCAAGAGACTAATGGATTTGGGTTTCTGTCGTAGGCTTACGGGATGCCCGAAACAACTCACTATCCATGAAAAGAAAATGTAGTCTTTCGTGAAATATCACGATTATTGGGAACTACGCTTAGACTTTCAAACATTGTATTTGACAGATCCAAACCCGGCGCAGACTTGTCTACTCTAGCTCTAGCTATTGCTATCTGTGTAAAGAGTAAAAACGCCGACGGCCCTCTAAAATATGTCAATATTTGGGAGAAACTCTTCGAAGTTCCCGGGGTTCTGATTTTGGTGACAAGCAGGATTGGGATCTTCCACAGCGTCCCCAAATAGTGATAAGTAACAATCCTTCCGAGATTATTGACACCATTCATACAACTGCGTATTCCTGTACCATGTTGCGGAATCATATACTGTCCAAAACATGCTATCGAAGCCTTGTCGGGCGCTTATCGTCCGTGGGGGTTTCTCCCACTACGAATGTCATTCGCACGGTTGAAAATAGTCTCGTGTTGAGGTCGAGTTTAGCGACCCCAAAGTTTTCGTCTCATTCGACTCCCAAGAATGCGAATCGGGATGAGCTCTACGAATCTAATTTTGGCGATAAGCTCGACGAAAGCGACTTTTTGGAGTTCGGAAAACAGGCCACCATAGAGAAGAAAATCCCGCAGGGCTCAAAAGACAATACGGAGGAGACGGATTCTTCCGTCCCCAGCCAAACCAACCCCGTGGAACGGACAATAAAGGAAGCCAAAGCTATGGGCCAGAAGGTTGTCGGAAAAGCTAAGGATGCGGCTTCGGCTATCAAGAAAAATATGCAGGAATTGTCCACACCATCTGCTTCTGTTTCCGGTTCTTCATCAAGAACTCTTTCCGAGGAAGAAGTCAAGCAGAAAACGTATACTGATGCTTTCGACGAAAGCGATTCGATTGAAATTGGCAAGAAAGCAACCGGAAAAATTGCCAAACCTAAATAGTCTCCGTTTTATCAGTTTCGTGTACCGGTGATTGGTCAAGAGCGAGCAGCCACTTGTCCTTTATACTTTTTCCAAACAATTCAGCGGCTTGATAATTTCTGCAATACATACTTGAATACGACCGCTTGATCGAGCTGTGAGCAGGAGACGTGGCTGTCTCTCTAGATCAACATACTATCACGTACGGCTATGGGTTGAGCAAATTCTATGGTTTCCTAAAGGCGGTCGGCGACTAGGCATAGACAAAAGCGTTTATATCTGTGTTCATATAGACATTCCTTTGTCCTTTGTTCAAAGTCTAAGTTTTTGAAGTGTTGCCATTGTCAAGTTGGCACGAGAGTACATACACATAATATTTGAAAGATACGGATGAATGTCAAGCGAAGATCCACCAAAAGGACTCCAAAAGGAGTCTTTATGGCCGGCATTCGTCGGGTTGGAAGTGGACTGGTCTTCTCATTGTTGACTCTCAGACAATAATAGTTTTACTATTGATTGCCCCGTACACAATCCGACATTAGACCAGTTGCAAGCTCACGATGGGTAGTTTTTATTGGAGGAACACACCTACATACCTAGCGGTAGGTAGTTTGCGAATGTCCTAATGTAAGTCGACAAACTATTGTTTTGTGAATCCCGCCTCATCCACGATGACTACGGACGTCGAGAGCATTCTTTCACATTTGGCTCTTGTACTTCTCCAACGACAAGACATCTCGCAAGGATTTCGAGCACCATTGCTTTTTGACAGAATCAAGACAGACAGACGCCCATCACATTCTTACCGAGCTAAAGCCAGCACGATCATCGGCAGCGAGAGCCTCTGCCCTAATCCCTGCACCTTCCCACACGCGCTCTTCCAGTTCCTTGCCATCTCATTGTCGTTCTCTCCTAGCTACATGCTCCATCGTTCGGGACTTTTTTTAAGGAACGAATCGTTATTCTTGTTCGCACGGAAAGGAAGAAACGGTGTGATGAAGTTTCATCGGGAAGCTCTTTCCGTCGTCTGGGCGAGCTCGTTGGTGACAACGTTGCCGAGTGTGATTGTCCCGGCACAGGCTTGGATCCCCCACGCACAACGAGTGTCGAGACCTATTGCGAGAGGAGTGTTGTCCGTCTCCTCTGGTACTAGCCGAGCTTATTCCTGGTTGACAGCCACTGTTTTGGCGGACGACAACGTCTCTTCCTCGTCCAACGCCGATGGTCGAAGCGGCACCACTCAGCCGGCACTTGGTCACGAAATTGCGCAAGGCACCATCGTCTCCGCTTTTCCGGGAGGTTTAACTGCTGTACACATTGACGATTCCTGGACTTCAACCGACGAGGCTGACGCCGTTCCCAGTAGTGTGGAGGCCGTGTCCGTCGCGACGCCCAAGGTATCCAAACCGGTCACCGTTACGGCTGCTGGCGATTTGCTGGGCATGCACGTAGGCTTCCCCAATGGTTCCGTCGGGGTGGTCGTTGCGCATCGACCGCCAGTCGTTTTCGTCTACAACGATGACGATTTAGCTTCGAAAGATGGACCCGTCAAGGTGTTTGATAGCAGAGCCACCGTGACGCTTTCGGAACAAGCCAAAGTGGTCGACGTGTTTGGGCGTTACGCTGTAAAAGGAGAGGAAAGCATCAGTAACGACCAAAAACTGGAGAAAGGCGCGAAAGAGCGGGTCATGTTTGCTCCGATTCCACAAGTCAAGGATATTGCACTCATTAACACTCCCATGCTGACGGGAATTACCATGGTCGACGCGTTGGCACCAATTGGTCGCGGACAAAATATGCTCGTTATTGGACACGACGTGCACGATATGCGTGGCTTGGCTACGGACTTTTTGCAAACGCAATTGCGGGACAACGCCGGTGTCCAGTGCGTCTACGCGGCTATTCAGGATCCCAAGGATGTCCAGCAGCGACTTCAAAGGGCGGGATTGGATGATCAGGTGCACGTCGTGATACCAACACTACGTGCCAAAGGCAAGGATCCAGCGTCCAAGGCTGCCGAAGCTGTGGCCATGGCAGGGACCGCCTGCGCAATTGCCGAAAGTTACGCTCTGGACCAAGGCAAGCACGCCGTGGTTGTCATCGACACCATTGATTTGCACAAGACGCTGTGGGACGCCACGACGAGGGTTCTGGTTGATGTGTTTGGTGTCGACGCGGTGGTGGAAGGCGATCGCAACGGTGCGGCTTCGTCCGAGATGCGGGCCTTTTATTCGTCTCTTATCCAGCGTGCGGGGCAGTACAACCAACGGAGGGGCGGTGGCAGCGTCACGCTAGTGCTCCTGACGAGCATACCCCCTGCGAATGCCGACGAGACGACCGTCTTCGAGGAAACTGAATTCGCCAGTTCGAACGACAAGGTGAAAACCCGGATCCAGATGCTCGTGAGCAAAAAAATTCCGCTCACTGTTGCCAATCTGCAAAAGATCGGAATTCCCATCCCTTCAGCGTCGGAAGGTCAACGGCGACTGGTGCTCCAGCATGTGGATGATTTGATCAGCATGTCGGATGGTCAAATTTGGTTTGACGAACGTTTACAGGCCGCGGGACAGTCTCCCCCCATGGATCCTCAACGCAGCGTTACGCGCATCGGGATTGGTGCCGATACACCGTCCCGGGCTGACGCCCCCGCACTCCGACGAATCGTGGAGAGGTTGCGTTTAGATTTATCCCAGGCAGCGTCCATGGACGGAGCCGATGTGACCAGCAAAGCGAGTCAATCGCAAATACGCAAGCAGCAGGCTTTGTTGTTGGCTATGTACCAGCCGGCGGGGGCTGGCGGCCGGCGTTTGAGTGAATCCTGTACGGCCGTCTTGGCGGCGTCGGAAGGATATTTGGACCAGGCGGTGGACCATGGAGCCCTCGCGGGTACCCAGCAAGGAAGGGATGTCGTGCAGGCTCTGTTGGAACACGTTAACGCGGTATCACCCGCAACGATGCGCGAAATTGATTCTAGTCTCGATATCAATACCGAAACGCGGCGCGATTTGACGGACGCGATTGCGTCCCATTTCTAGTTCGCTGGTGCAGCCCCGCACCCACTGAGTGGTGACGTTCTGCAGTCGAGTGGGTAGAAATCCAATGAGAAGACACATTGATGGAACCATGCAAAGGAAAAGTCGCAATTCATAAGCGCTGCTTGCAAGGAAAGCTTCTCTAGATACCGGTCACGGCAGATGGTGTCCTTTAACCATTTGGACCATTGGCTTTGAACACGGCAATCTTGACGTCTACATTAGGTTGTTATTCATCCTACTCGGTGTTAAATTGCCAAATTTCTGTTCAAGGATTTACAAGCAGTACAGCTATACTATACATTATCCATAGATTGGAGAGCTGGACAGAGTTATGTTACATTAGTCCCGTATGTGCAGTGTCGGTACGGCATCACTTCCAACGAGTGGCTGGTTTGGCGAGACTGGAAAGTCACCGCCAACCCTTCGCCCGAATATTTTCCGGGTTCGCTGCGTGCGGGGGTGCGCCGTCGTTCGGAGTCTCTCATGGAAGCGGAGAGATAATCAAACGAATTCGCCACCGAGCACGTGGCGGTAACCGGAGATCCCCCTCGCCGAAGTGTGGGAAATCTTCGTCAGCGAAACACCCGGTAATGTCGCAGCCACCCGTTTGGGGCTTTTTCGATTTGAATGTGAAACTGGTGGAAATTAGCGAATATTTAGAAACGTTAGGTTCTTCGAAATAGAGAAGCATATAGACATGTATATAGTATATATATCGTTTTCGAACTTTTGTATAAGTACGAGCATCCTAGGACAGCCGCAACGGTCGCACCAGCAGTGCCCGATTGCATTCGGAACGCGCAATCTTGTGTTTTTGTTCCTCGAGGTTCGCATGCACTTGACCTCGAAGCAGTCTCGCAGGCTGATTCCCACATACGCTTAACCCATGCACCGCGGTGAGAGAGGCTTTCGTAGGAGTGTGTGTATGTTACTGTTACTTGTTTTGTATGTCCGGGGAGGCGGCCTTTTTTGGTAGGTTTCTCGTACCGTTTGTTGCAAGTCACAAATAACGAACCCATTTCTCCATCAGCTTCTCATCCATTGGGAACACCACCATGATGAGTAACCATCACTGCAGCAACACGAATCAGCAGCTCCAGGAAAAGAGATTGAAGATAAATGGTAGCAACAGTAACAATAGCAGTCCATCGAGAAGCTTGGCACGGATGGCCTCACATCAGCACCGTGTGTTGCTGTACGCAACCTGTTACAACGTCCTGGATGGGTGAGTAAAGGATTGGCCCACCCTTCGCACTAATGCGTGCACGAAGAAAGCTGGCTGCAAGGCATTCTTTTCTCACTCATCCTTTTCTCACTTATTTCTGTTGTTATAGAGTGACCTTGACGATCCGCAAGCTTGAACAAGAGATCCTCAACGCCGGGCATCTTGTGTGCGTGCTGACTACCCGTTCGGGAGATATGGCCAATACCAATCTAGACGGTTCTCATCCCAATCGCAATATCATCTTTCTCGACAACGCAAAGCCTATTCCCTTTTTGAACGATCCAAATCAACCCGATTTGGCGTATCAACTCGGTTTTGGCCTTTCGGCTACCGTTCGGAGACAGCTGGATGAATTTGAACCTTCCATTGTACACATTACCTGCCCCGACTGTACGGCCTTGCACGTCATTCAGTACGCCCGACTCAAGGAAATACCCATCATGGGAACCTACCATTCCAACATTCCCGAGTATATGGAGCATTACCCGGGCCTTTCCTGGCTCAAGCACATTCTGAGCTGTTTCTTTCGCCATCAGTACAATTTTTTGCAGGCCCTATACGTACCAACGCCCTACATTCAAAAACACCTCGAAGACAACCACGAAATGGACAAGGTCACGTCACTCCAAGTATGGGGTCGTGGCGTCGATATCGACCGATTCAACCCCAGTTTTCGCTCCCTCAAATACCGCCGAGATTTGGGGATTGGCGACGATACCGTGGTTATTTCGTGGGTAGGACGATTGGTTCCGGAGAAAAGGGTCGATATTTTTGCCGATACTGTGCGCCGTCTCAGTGCCCAAGGACTTAACGTGCACGCTCTCGTAGTTGGTGCCGGACCAGCCGAAGAAGAGATCAAATCTCTTCCCAATACAACCTTCGCCGGTTGGATGAATGCCGACCAACTCGCCGTGGCTTACGCCTCTTGTGACGTCTTTCTCTTTCCATCGTCCGTTGAAACCTTCGGCAACGTTACTCTTGAAGCCATGGCGTCGGGATTGCCGGTCGTTGTGGAACAAGGATGCTCCGGTCATCTCGTGCGCCACGGGGAAAACGGGTACGCTTGTCAAGCAGGCGATGCGGATGCCTTTTTTGAATGTACCCGAGATCTCGTGGTAGACCAGACACGGCGCGAGGCCTTTCGCGAAACGTCAAGGAATATGAGTCTATCGTTGGAAAAACGTGCCGTTGTACGAAGGATGCTTGATCACTACACTCGAGTGACGGACGAATTTTATATGGAATACGGTGGACACCACGCCAACCGTGATCAAGTCTACCGCCACACGGGGTCCTTTCGCGCGGGGAGTCACCCACGTCCCCTCATCCTCGTGTTTATTGAATATTTGTTCATTGTACTTTTTCAAGTGATTTGGAACATGACGGAAATGTTCCTGTATATGCAACAGGCCTTGGGGTCGGTGCGGCCGGTCGCCACTCCCCCTGTGTCACCGATCCGCGCGTCGGTCAAGAAAGCGAGTTCAGAACCGTATCCAGAAAGGAACGACACGGGTCTTTCGATTGTCAATCTCGAAACAATTCGTCTCGTGGATGATGCGGAAGATTCCCTGCTGGGGGAAGAGTCCACCGACGGTGATACCCATACGACGAACAGCTTTAGTCACGAGTCAGCGAGCGACTCTCGATACGGATGCTGTGTGGGAGGTGAACATCAAGCTTTTGGGGACTGTCAATTGTCGCACACACTGTCCAAGTCGTTTATCCGGACGGTTGAATTTCAATGTCGCATGGAATCGCGCATTCGCAACGGTTGCAATACGTGCTGCACCATGTCTCTATTGCCGTCGCGGAAGCGCAAGAACTCCATGGACAGCTACCAAAACGACGAAATGCCTCTGCGCACGCGTTCGTCCGAACCGGAAACAGAAGTGCCCGTGTGTGTCATGGAAGGATCGCAGGCGCTGCAGCCAAAACGAGTTATGCGACGCAACCAAAATGTAACTATGGTGGAAGTCTGACGAAGAAGCGTTTCATGGAGCTATCAATGTGTATGATTGTCATGTTCTCGTCGACGTGGTGATTGTCTGCTGTGTACCATAAAAAATTAAATGTTATCGTGTAGTTAGCGGCATTCACTGTGAACATAATCTGTACGTTGCGAGTCGTCCCTTTCTGCGGGTGTTGCCGCCGCCATACTGTGTGCATTGCCGATACATTTTTCGGTTAATCGTAATGTCACTGATGAGGTTCGTTCTTGTCTTGATGGGTTAGCATACATTTCGGATCGTATCTATATTGCGAGTCGTCACTTTCTGTGGGTGTGGCCTCCGCCATGCTGTGTGCACTGCCGGTGGCTTTTCGGTTCATCGTAATATCACTGGTGTGGCTCCTGGTCATTTTGTCAGGGTAGCACCCCGGAGGCGGTCACCTTGGGAGGTCCTTTGGTTTGTTGCGCCATGTACCGAAAGACGTCTCCCGACGACGGTTCCAACCAGCCGAGTACTGCCGAATTCAACAACAATCGTTCTCTCCATTCAAGTGGCGATTCGGCTACCCGTACCATGGAGAGTGTGGTAGATCCTCGACCGGGCCCGGTCAGGGGTACGGTGAGTAGGACGGCGTTTTCACCGTATCCTGGAATGAGTTCATCGTACGCGAGTCCGTAATACATTCCTCCGTAAAGTGGGTGCGCGGGTCGTTGCGAAGCGTCCGGATTCCCCAACCGTTCCGTCGCCGGGCCCACGGCGTTCCGTCCCTTGCCCGCCAGCACGTGGGCCCAGCGATACTGGGCCCGACCTTCAACGAAGGGCAACGTCCAGAGGAATTCGCACCCGACGTAGGAACAGCGTGGATCAATACTTCGACGCGCTTGCGTGACGAGTTGGAGTATATTCTGGACGTGAGTGGGGAATACGGTATCCGGACGGGGGACACAAAAAGTCAAGCGACCGAGGGGTTCGTCGGCGACGGCAATATCGAAATAGAAGCGGACGGCGCGTTCCTGGGTGGGAGCCTTGGGAGAGTCCGTGGTAAGGGCGAGTCTGGTACTGGTACTGGTATTGCTAGCGGTGGTAGGTAGTATGGATTGTGTCCAGAGGGCACTAGAGCTGCAAGAAGACCATTCGGCTGCCCGGGGTACGACGGTGGTTCGGAAGGAATGGCACGGAGTGTGATTCGCGAATGCCACCCACAGCAGGAGCAGCAGTTTGACCTTTGTCAGATATACGGTGGGATTGCTCAACACGAAACGGGACTTCCACTGAATATCAGTCTGCGCCGTCTCCATCCATCGTAGGGGGGAGTCTCGTTTTTCCGGCATGATGGGAACACACTAACACACCTCGGTTTGACCAGCGAATCTTGGATGTCACGTAGTATTGATTAATGACAGTCATGACAGTTAGATTGGTTGTTCCTGTGAGTTGCAACCGTATCTTCTGCTGGATGTGTGTCGTGGAAATGCTTTGTAGGAAACGAGGAATATTGTTGGAGATTATTTCCAAAGTCCGTTTCCAGTGGTGCGGTCCTATTCGCTGTAAATTGTCTGCGCACGACTCACAATCCACACGCATCGAGTCGCTTCCAACGGTCCGTCGGCGGGAGAGTGTGAATCCCCCCCCCCCCCCCCGCAAAGCGTATGTTTTGGTTCGGTAAGATATTGGAATGGTACGGAATTGCTTTTACAGATAATTTCACAATTCACGTGAATACGTGAAGGTGCGTCCACGACGTGCTTACCGTGCCATTCACACTTACAGACGGTACTCTGTTGGCAATCGAAACAACCAACCACCTGCTTCGTTCCGAGTCGCTCGATCTTGGAAAGAACGGTGCATACGACGGACTTACAGTGGTGAACACGGCAAAAAAGCCAAACACTACGGGAAACGGCAACAGGGATTTGTGTTGGCACCATTTCTCCGTAAACAACAATTGCACGCAACCCGTCATGACACGGCAACAAGTGGTATCCGTCGAGCAGTGTACGTCCTCGTCACCCACCACGTTGTTGTCGTCGTCGTCATCGTCCCTCCCCGACAGTGCCGACACCCGTCACACTGCACGGACAATCCCGAAGCGTCCCTTGGCAATAGCCGAGGCCTTTGTGCCTCCGCTGTCCTCCGTCAAGAAACGAGCCACCGACTCGGACGACAACGACACTCCCGTCGTGGCCGCCGTCAAGCTTGAAACGGTGGCGATGTCTGGTTCCAGTGATACCGACGTTGCAACGCCAGCGGCAAGAACCATTGCCGTTACCGAAGAGGCGCAACCCGTCCATACGAAAGAGTCGACTCACGCTCCGGAAGACCGCACCAGTAAAGATTACTACTTTGATTCCTACGCACATCACGGAATTCACGAAGAAATGTTAAAGGATGAAGTGCGGACGAGAACATACGAAATGGCTATTCTGCAAAACCGCCACTTGTTCCAAGATAAGGTACGTAGGTGGTACCTTGGCCAGTATCTGTCTGTCTCTCCATACAATCACCGGTCATTATAATCCGTTTCACGTCCGTGTCTTTGACTCACACACTCGGAATTGCTGTGCGCTGCTGTTTTCATTGACTGGTTGCTTAAAAATTGATCGGCTACTTTCTTCTGTAGATTGTTCTGGACGTTGGCTGCGGCACGGGCATACTGTCCATGTTTGCCTCACAGGCCGGGGCCAAGCACGTGTACGCCGTCGATTGTTCGACAATTGCGCATCAAGCGCGGCTCATTGTCGCCAAGAATGGCTTTGGCGATAAAATTACCGTCATTCAGGGAAAAATTGAGGAAATCGACCTCCCCGTAGCGCAAGTGGACATTATCGTGTCGGAATGGATGGGTTACTTTTTATTGTACGAGTCCATGCTGGACACGGTTTTGTTTGCCAGGGATAAGTGGCTCGTATCCGGTGGGGTCATTTTTCCGGACAAGGCAATCATGTACTTGACGGCCGCCGAAGACAGTCAAGTGAAACACGATCGATTCGACTTTTGGGACGATGTTTACGGCTTCGACATGACGGCCATTAAAGATATTGCCATTAAGGAACCGGTAGTGGATGTCATTGATCCTAAAGCCCTCGTCACAGACTCGGTACCAATTCTGACCCTCGACATTTTGACCTGCACTAAAGACGATTTACAGTTTACGTCCAAATTCAAGCTCCAGGCCCAGCGCAACGATTTCATTCACGGCTTGGTGGCCTACTTTGAATGCGCGTTTACGCAAGTCCACAAACCGATTGGCTTCTCGACGGCACCGTTCGCTCGCTACACTCACTGGAAACAAACCATCTTTTACTTACCACGGGATGTCACAATTTGTGAAGGAGAAAGCGTCCAAGGGGAAATTACGTGTAAACCTAACGTACGCAACCCGCGCGACCTCGATATTGGCCTGTCGTTCGACTTTGCAGGCCGACATTGCAAGATTGCCGAAACCATGAACTATCGACTGAGATAACCTAACGAACAGGAAACACGACTGTTGTTTTTGTCCTCGTTCGATACTAACTGTGACTTCAATTGTCGCGCCAGCAAGCGTACGTAGCCTGAGGAATGTACCGTTTAGCCCTTGTCGCGATGGCTAATGGAGTAGGGTTGTACGACCAGCAAAAGAAAGGAATATGGAATCTCGACTTCACATGTATAGAATCAAAATTCCTTTGGGGAAGAACGCGATCTCGCCTCTGTTTGGCCCACTCACTTTTTCCAACCAAGTCCAGCCGAGGAAAATCAATTTCTTCATTCGTTCGCCGCTCCTCTCCAATCACCATGTGGAGGATACCGACCAGCGTCACGAGTCCGCGAGTCCTGGTAAAGCTGGAACAACATTCCCGTTTGCTAAACAAACCATTCCAGCTAACCGTGCGTTCGAATCGTCACAAAGCTGGACCAACTACATGGGTACCGCAAGCCTACCGTGGTGCCAAAAAGCCCGAGGCCGACGGCAATTTCAAGCGACGGCACAACAACAACAATCATTCGCAGAATGGCAACGGCGACAGAACTAATGGAAGGTCGACGTCTATAATTAGAGATCGCAGAGATTCCATCTGGAAAAAGAGACGACAAACCAGTTCGCGAGGGAACCGTTTCGTGAAGCAACTTGATTTACGACTGACCGGACTCCACAAGGATTTTTTACGCCTGGCGACGCAGTATAGACAGATATTTTCCTCCGAAACAGTAGCGGTGGAGGCGCCGAACCTGGACACCGGAAAATCGTCCGACGACGACCAACAAAATCAAAAGAAGAAAAAAGTACTCCGTACGATCACAACTCAAATTCACATGCTCCTGAGCGATATCCATCAAGCAGATGGACCCGTCGTTTGGCAGCACATCGAAGACACGGAAGACCTGTTCCGTGGAGTATGCCGCATACTGCAAGACATGACGAAAGTGTCGGCGCAGCTTTGTGAGCATGCTGAAAACAATGATATTCAGGAATACATTGACGTCGCCGAGCGTTGCCTGCGTGATCTCATTATGCTCGGATCGGATAGGTCTCTGCTCGTAGAATCGAGCAAAAACTGGGAAGCGAATGCCACTACTAGCTATCCAAAACCCTCTAGTCTGATCAAAAGCCCAATTTCGGGTTCCGCAATGAAGACCTGGGTGTCATCCTTGCTGGGCGGATTTCCCTCGCGCGACCAGCCTACGAGCACAATGCATCACCCGTCGACGAATCGCCAACTGACGCATCAGGACCCGGCTCTCGGAATTACGCCAGAACTCTTTCGGGGCGTTATGCACAGTATCCAATCAAGCGCAAGACGGAGCGCTGAACACACAGATGACGACAGTCGAAAGAGTGATTACGGTCGAGATCCATACCAAAAGGCGTCGCAGCGCATGATCCAGCTTTTGGATGCAACACCCTCCGATTTTGTTCCCAGTGTGGAGGCAGCTCAGATTATTTTGGATACGCTGAGCCGAGTAGGAACTGTTGAAAGCGCTCGAGAATCTTACAACATTTTCGGAAAGCATCCGGACAATAAGCATCGTTTACGTTTTTCGTTAGTCCTCGATGCGTACTTGGAAGCGGTCAAGCAGGAATCGGATCCCGAGGCCAAGAACAATTTAGTCAAAGAGGTCGATCAAGTGCTTCGGGAACAATGGAATGTGTATTACCCGAAACACGATGTGGAACGCATTGCACACTGTGCAATTGTTCTCAATTGTCTAGTTCTTGGAGGCTCACTCGATTCCCAAGCTGTTCAGCAGCAGATTGACGATTTAGTAGAGTTGACGCTAGGGAGCAAAGAGTACGCAAAGCTGCAAGCTTTTGTCGAATCGAATGAGGGCATACCGGATGCTCAGATGCTCCCTGTATTAAACTTTATGACGCAAGTGCGTGCATCTACCGCGGCAAAGAAAGATTTAGAGATTTGCAAACGACTGCTCAACTTCATGTTGGAAAACCACTCGGATACAGTCAACCGGTTTTACCTCTACCCGAATGTTCATACTTTCGACGCCGTCCTGAGAGGGCTCGCAACGTACTACCAGGCATTACCTAAAAAAATTGCCGACAATGACGCTCGCGAAGCTGATTTGAAGTACGCGACTGACCTTCTTACCCACATGTTTCGCCAGGAAGAAGAAAGGTGTTGGCCTAGTGTCGATAGTTTTGATTCTGCATTTACTTTGCTGCGTGCTATTAATCCAGAAGATGTTGGAGAAAGGGGCGAAGCCATTTTGGACATGCTGGAAATTCGTAGCACTTTCTCCGTATCCAAAGACGTGCGTGCTGCGTTAAAGCATTATCATAGTGCAATAAGTTGCTGGTGGCAGGCAACCCAGGCATCCTCCGTTCCTCGTGGAGCCTGCGAGAGGGCGCTCGCTCTCCTCCGCCGAATGGAAATGCAAAGCAAACCTCTCTTGTTGAGCGATCGCGAGTTTCGCCTTATTTCAATGCCGAAGTTGTACAATCGAGAGCTACGGCCGACTCGTAACACGTACAGTCTTATTCTCCGTATCTGTTCCGATACGTCCCATCCCTCGGAATACCAATTGGCAGTCGAAGTTGCTATGGAAGTTTATCGTCGTATGATCCGGGACAATGTTGTACCGGACACAGCCGACTTGGCGATGAAATGCTGTGCCAAGCTTCCGGAGGATTCGGAAAAGCGCACGAAGATGGAAGCGCTAGTACGGTCGACGCTATCTCCTTCCGAGATTGAGTATCTCGATCAAGTGGCAGCTACATGATGCAACACAAATCTTGATGATAAAAGCATTTTGACGACGCCTGTTTTATGAATGTATAAAGGGCAGGGTTGAACTCGTTCGCTGCAAGCCATTATATTCTGCCCGATGGGCTCAAGAATTAGAAAACGTAAACTAGCTTAGGTGTTAGATAGTGCGAAAGTTCATGGAGCAAGCGATAGTATGTGGAATTTAGAGGATGGCGCGCCGTCGTTTTCATCGTATTTTCGTACACAATACCGTACCCTCATGCGCGAAACCCTAGTGATTCTTCTTGCCCAGCATTTTTTCCATCAACTTGCGCATGCCAAGCATGTTCAAGAAACCCACTCTCTACCTGCCAACCGGACGAACTCGATTTGTCGTGATAGGAACAAGGCTGAGAGAAGGAGTGGCTTGATCGAGTGTGGCAAACGCTGCGAACCGAGTCTGTCTCTCTCCGTGGAGCTGCGCGAGAGGGGAAACTGTTGAGTGGGCATACGTTCATGCTTTTTCGGCATCGTCTTCGTGTACGCCCTCCTAGTTTTGGCTTTCTCAAGTTGCATTGGCTTTTGTGTTTGTGTTTCGGGCAAGCTATGTTGCCCCGAAGTTTACAGCGGCACGGTAGTCGGAGACATTCGCTCCTTTGGAAAAACCCAGAGTATTCCGGGTTGCGCGACTGTTCCCATCTCTTGGATTGGAACAGGATACATCGTCGATCCTACTCCGCACTTGCCGTGTGCCAAGCACAGAGCAATCCTGGACCGTCACCGCCAGAGAAGAATAACACGCCATCCTTACAGGACTTGGAAGCTGAATTTGCCAGGCTTCACGGGCAACCTGTCAATGTCAACAGTCCCAAGCAAGTATCAACGGCTATATTTGGTAGTATTCAGAGTACAGCCCGTGACCGACTGGAACGCGTGATCGAGGGCAGTCTCTTTGTTCCGTCACTGAATGGCCCACGCTTGGCCGCTCTGGTCCTCCAACATCGAGCGCTTACCAAAATATTGGAAGATACGGCAGGCAACAGTGGCGTCGAACAAAACAGGACGTTCCCGAGTGCCATCTCGACGTCACCTCTTCTCGACCTCGGCGGCACCAGCCATTGATCCGGAGGAGGACGAGCCGGAGATGCTCGTGTCAAGTCCTGTTGCTGCAGAAACACCGGAGATCGCTTTTCAAAGGTCGTCCTTTCCCACACAGTGTCATCGGAATCAGTGTCCACCAATTCTCCCTACGAACGACAAGTCGAAGCGCTTTTTCAACACAAAACGACGCTAATACACACGTATTGGCAGGAACCTCTGCTGCAGGTTACCCGACCCTCGGCGCGTACATTGGTTGCACAGCTCGATGCGACACAGTGTCCGATGGGCTACAACCCATTAGCGCAGCCCATGGATCCCTTACGCGGTACTGTGTTGGACACGGACGCACAGTCATCTTCGTCGACGACCGCCACGACTACGGCAGGCAAAAAGGGATCCTTTCTGGCCTATTGTCGTCAACAAAAGGAAAGCTATCCCGATTGCATCATTCTCACACGATGTGGAGATTTCTACGAAACGTTTGGATTAGATGCGGTAATGTTAGTCGAGCACTGTGGATTAAATCCAATGGGCAACAAGGCCAAAGCGGGCTGTCCCTATCGCAACGTACAAGCAACTATTGACGGATTGATAAGCCAAGGGTTTCGGGTAGCTGTCTACGAAGAAGCGCCCGACACAGATTCTTCAACTGGGACAGGCGCTACGGGTGGCGCCAAATCGCGCATCAAGAGTCGCTTTCTGGCTCAAATCGTCTCTACCTCATCGCCAACCTACCTTTACGGTCTCGTTCTGCTAAGCAATGCAGATACTTTGGTGACAGCTCCGCCATCTCGTCCCCACGTCGGTATCTTGTCACTGGCAGCTGGATACACGATGGTTGAAATCTCAATCGAAGAAAGGAATGTGCGCGTGTCTGACCGTTTGACGCCGGAGGCAGTGGCTTGTCGATTGGCGGCGTATCCTCCGGCGGATCCTTTGTTTTACGTACCGTCGGAAGGAGAATACGAATACAAATGCAGTACCAGTGATCTGCGAAGTTTGCCCTTCTTGCCGTCTCGCCGAGATTCGTTTGAGATAGGGTCATCCGGGGCGAGGCTAAGGACTATCATAATCCCTCCTACAGTTGTGGAGGGGCCAGGTGTTGCCGGAGTGAGCGAAGCAGAACGAGCCAAACGCATTATAACCGCATCCTTGTTGGATATGATTAAAAGCCCACGAAGTAGCGAGAATATTGCCTCCGATCAAACGGCTACCGTTGAAGATTTTACGCTGCTGGCACCGTCGAACACACAAGCTGATTCCCATACAACTTCAACCAACCCGCTTTATGTTGAGACCGCTATGCAGCTTGGACTAATGAATGATTACGCCATCCCTTCTCTCGTCTCGCACATTCTTCCAGAGTCGGCTCCTGCAGCAACCCGACGATTCCTGCGTCGATTCCTTCTCACTCCGCCTCCGCCGCGAGTTGGCGATGCCATGGCTACGCTGGTTCGAATTCTCCAGAGCAGCGATGCATCTTTGCCCCCGCTAACAGTTCCTCCAGTTGGTAAAGTATTGGCTCTGCTGAGGGCCGGTCAAGCGAGTGCTCAAGTGTACACTGAGATGCTAAAATCTATGCATTCTATGGTGCTTTTGTTGGACACATTTCCAAGTAACTCTGACTTTGTTCAATCACTCATGACCCTTCTTGAGTACGAAAGTGGTCTGGCTGGCGATCCCAATTCCTTACGTGATCGATGTCATGAGGCTATTAAGGAAATTGAAGCTATTATAAGTCCAATTCACCACTCATCTTGGTCGGAACTGGACCCATCAGCTATTGACTGCATTACCGACTTTGGGGGCCTCGTACCCCGAGCATTCTTTGAACGGAACGAGGCCACTTGGCGCGGGCGGGTACAGCCGGATGTGGTCCTAAAATCCTACACAGATGTGCAGCGGGCCGCTGAACTACTTGGGGAAGCGGTTGCCAAAGACTTTTGGCAAACCCCCCGTCAAGATTTGGAGGGAAATCCTGACACTACTTCGAAGAGTCTCATCGCTCAGGATATTTTTAATAACATTTTAGCTATGAAGGAGGTTCCACAAGGTGCCGACAAAGATCTCTTTTTTCATCCACGCGACCGCAACGGAAAAATACTTCGGAACCGGTTTACTACAGAATACGTACAATCGGCATTGTCTGATTACGTCGCCGCTTGTGACCGGGCTTGTCAGGACGTGACAGACACTCTTGTTCGCTTGAGTCAGCTTCTCTGCGACGATGGCCATATTCCTGCGGTTGTCCAAGCATCTCATGCAAATTTGATTTTATCCTCGGCCTTTCATCATGCCGTTCGAGCGAACGCTGCAGGATGGAACTTGGCGCGCACGTACGAGGCCACTCTGAGCGAGGACACGGCTGGATACTTAAAAGACCTGTGGCCGTATTGGATGGACAAATCAGAGGCAACATCAAATTCTTACGAATTGAATGGAATGTGGCTTCTGACGGCACCGAACATGAGTGGTAAAAGTACTATTATGCGATCAACCGCTGCCGCGGCATTGTTATCCGTTTGCGGCCTGTGTGCACCTCTTGGGCCTGGCTCTTCCATACGACGCTTCGACCATATTTTCGTACGTGGTGCATCAGCCGACGTTCCCTCGGAGCAAAAATCCGCGTTCGGTGCTGAAATGGGAGACATCGCGGCTTTGTTACGATCTTGTGGGGGGAAGTCCCTTGTTTTTGTTGACGAGCTTGGTCGAGGGACATCGCCCAGGGATGGAACTAGACTGGCTGGTGCTGTGTTAGAAGCGATGACAATGAGTGGAATGAGCGGAATTTTTGCTACGCATCTCCACGATGTTCTTGATTTACCGCTTCGTTCAAAAGGACGAATTGTTAAGAAGAGGATGGGTGTACACAAGTGCCACCTCGATGGCCACCAATGGACATATAGATTGGAAGACGGTGTATGTACCGACAGCCTCGCGCTGTTAACTGCCGCACGCTTTGGTCTTCCTGAAAGTGTCATCCAAAGAGCCGAAGCTCTGGACTCCTACATTCCGCGTGCGTCATCCTCTGTACTCCCCGATAACTACAAAGCCCAGAGCATTCCAGATGGTGTAAACGGATTTCCTGGGCGCATCTTCGGTCTCGAAAACATTGTCTCCCTAGCCGAGGAATGCACCGGTGTTCGCTCCCTTCAAATTCCTCCGCAGTGGAACGTTCCAGCATCACTAGACGGTAAGTCCTGTATATATATATTGCAAATGGAACAGGATGGTCGAGAGGCACCCCGCTACTACGTAGGAGAGTCAGACAATCTTCGCAAGAGACTCGCGCAACATAGAGCCAAAAAGGGACATTGGTCTAACGTTACAGCTCTGGCGTTACCAGCGGCAGATAAGTCTCAAGCTCGTGCATGGGAGAGTCTGATAATCCGGAGACTAAGCAAAACAGGCGTATCCCTCATCAGCACCACTGATGGTAGATCCATTCGATCGGCAAGGCAGTAGTTCCCAATATCATGCCTTTATATCTGGCTCTTGAAGAGTGCTGTACGATCGAATTATTGGCCTTACTCCGTTTTGGACGTTGCTAGCATGTTGTCGTAAAGATAATCCAATGCTGTGCGTCGTGACAACAAAATTACAATCGTTTAGAGCTTTTGAGCAAGGATTTCCGTTGGTGATCCAGCAGTTGTCGCATCATTCCTCGCAAGTCTTTTCGGTACGTATCAGCAGAACCAGCAGGGACGCTCATGCGGTAGCGCAACTCATCCGTGGACAAGCTCTCCGCTAGCTCCAGCATAGTGCCAAGCACGGTACTGATATGGTTTGGAGCAATCTTGTCGTCTCGCATCGTTAAATAGTACCAATCGCCTGTTTCTGGATCAAAACCGACTTCTGCAATCTCTGGTTTTCGTTCCCGTCGGGCTCGAGATTCCATCCTATCGGCCTCCAAGCGCATACGTTCACTCTTGGGTAGTAATACGTAGCGAGTCATATCCACACGTGTTTGCTCTTCACCGAGGCAGCCAACCCTAAGCACATCGTCCTCGTCGCTATGCCTGAGCGGTAAAATCTCGACGTCCACCGTAGCTGTGTCCAAATACTTCCATTTCAACAGCTTAACGTCCGTGCCACATACATAGGGACAATTAGGTTGAAAGATGATCCCATCCGTAAGATGATTGTGCGAGGGTCCGTTGCGATAACAGCGCATGCCCTGTTCCTCGACAACGTGCGAGAGTAACTCGTCAAGCGACGTTCGTTTGACAAAGTTTTTCCGCACCAACGGCAACGCCACAGCCCGATCTTCTACGAATCTCATATCAAACATGTCCACATTCGCTGTTTGGGTACGAAAGCTTGCCTGTCGCAAGTGCTTTAACCGTTGCTCAAAGGGTAGGTGGAGGACTGCCTGTGTAGTCGAAACTGCCAAGACATCAAAAACAATAAAGATAGGACGCGGCTTATCCCCACGCCGATTCATGACAACTTCCCCATCCAGTACTGTCCCGGGTTGAATCAATGGTACTATGTGGGAGAAGGGCTCACTTTCGTTACTGTCGTTAGAGAACGACAGAGGCATTGGTTGTTTCCCTCTCATGGCACGGTCGACCAAGACAACGGTATCACCAGTAAAGATCATAAAATGTCGTACACCGTCCGTCTTTTCACTCAAAAAGTAGGCATTGTCGGGACTTCGCTGAATAGACTCGATATCGTGTCGTGAAAAGTTTACCGGCATACAACCGATAAATTTGACGTTGCCGAGACTAGCCGGTGGCGGGCTGGACTTACCAATCGGTGCTTCGTAAGTACCTGTACCGTGACGATCGGAAAAGGCCCGGAGGGCCCCACAGGTTGCCAATGCCACTTGAACTGCTTTACTATTAGGGTGGTCGCGAAGGCATTCCTCCACATCCAGCGGATCGGTGAGTGGATTGATTTGACTCAGGATCCACCAAAGCTGAGTAGCCATACTCTTCGTCATATTCGCGAGCTTTGCGTCGTCCTTTTCGTTGATGAGTTGCAATAGGATGTGCGGTTGAAGCTCCATTTCAATTTCATAATCTACCGTGGTAATCTTGTGGGGATCACTATGTTGCGTGGTGACTTCGGTTACGTCCAGTTGCCAAGCAAAAGTCTTATCAGCACGCGTGTAGGAGCGGCGGCGTTTGATACGTTGCACTTGCCAGCCTGGCGGGGGCTGATTGCGCAAATGGGGATCGACAACCTTTTCCGAGGCTAAACTCACTCGAAGATCGTATGGTGCTGCAGGAATACACAAATCCAAAGTTGCCAAGCGTTCTTTGTATTCCATTTGTCCATTCGAAGGAGTACTGGTGCTGGTTACAGATGGATCGTGTACGCCTGGAAACGCCGCACGACGTTCTTGCGGATATCCAGAATATACTGTTTCGACCAGGTGCGTTTCTGCTAGCTCTAGTTTGAGTGTACGGCTGTCCGTGGTGGACGACTTGACCCCAAAAGCTTTGGATAGTGGGGATAGTTCCGATACACCGGCTCCGGTCCAACGGACAAAATGATTACGGGACACGCCCGACGACATTTGCGCCGCCTGCTTCGTTGCACTCAAGTGAGCACAGGAAAACGCCTGTGTGTGTCGTCCGTTCACATGCTTGGCACCGGAACTCGTGACGCGTTTCTCGGGAAGGGCGAAGGGGACTTTCAGAATGCCGAGACGTGCTTCGACTTCGCAAAACGGTTGCGTCACGGGATGGCCATTCTGCACGGATTCTTTCGGCAAATAATTCAATGCAGTCTTTCGAACTTGTGTCAGAAAGATGTGAATGGCTTGTTTGGGATCAACGGGAGCCGATAGATATGGATTTTTGGTCTGTGACGACGCGCCAAGAGTAGATTGAGAGGCGGTTTTCTGATCGAGCCTGGCAATCTTGCTCGTCACATTTTTCATGTCAAACGCTGGTCGCTTATTGCTGCTCATACTTCTGCTGTTGCCTGAATTCAAGAGATGATTTGGTACAGAGACAAACACACAGATTCACTGTGAGATGACCGATACGGGTTGATGAGAGATTTCTTTTTACGTTTTGACAATTAGAGAAGTCGTCGTTGTTGTGGATGGTGTTACTGTTATTCATTTCCTCGCACAGAACAGGCCGAACATGATATCGGACGTTCGTATGCCAGACGTGACGGATAGAACAAATTGTGACATGGAAAACAAAGCGGCATGCGCCAATCCGAGGAAAAGGAAATGGGGAAAGATCTGTCACCGGATATATTTTATCGAATCATGTGCATAAGAGCGACACATATGTCAATGTTACTGTTTGACTGTGCGCCGGAACAATTTCCTGCAGCCTTTGCCAAGAGGCAGCCACCATTGAAAAACCATTTTCCGTCCCCCTCTGAATGGTTCCTGTCGATCATGTCGGATGGCAATTCGAAAACAAACGACTCGAAAAGCAAAACAACAAGCAACTTGGGGCCACGAGAAGAGTCTGAAGTTCAGGAATTCCAGACAGGGAGCACTAGACGACGACCAACCACGCGGCATTCCTCTAAGACCATCCAGGATGACGCGTCGCTACAAGACCCAGCCGCGTTCGTATCTTCTGTTCTTTACGGATGGAACGATATCCTAGCTGACCGTCATGGTGGTATATCCCCTTTGCCCCCGCAAGAGACTGTACAAACGAAAGACCAGCAAAGCAACGTTAAGAGCCTTGGAAAGCAAGACGCAACCCCTCACATTCCACCAGCACCCGAACGACAAACACAGCACAAAGAAACGACCGAAACCAAGGCACCGGTACCCCCCATCGCCACCAGAATTGCTGCACGAATCGACGATTTTATCCCGAATGACCCACGATCCATTCAAGAAACTCAGCTTTATCGATCAGCGTACAAACTCATTCAATGGCAACGAGACAACTATTTGGTCGGGACTGAGTATGCCGATTGGCGCAAGCAAGATCGACAACGCGCCGCTCAGCATCATCACGAAACGTTGTCTTCGTCTACGAGAAATCTCGTAACACGCGCAACGAAATCACTCAACCCTCGCACGTTTTGGAATCGAACACCATCGTCTTCCGTTTTCTCCACAAAAGCAGCGGACCAACTGGTGTACGATCCTACAGCAGCTAGTCACGGACAAATGGCTTCCCTCGCCAGTTCTTTCATTCCATCCGACACTGTTGTAAAAGCTGTTGCGCCACTTGTGGCTGCCTTGCCAACTGGATTTTTGTATCCAACCATTCACCAGGCTACCGTTGGTCTCATTGTCAGTCAACAACTCACGGTCGATCGTGCGACGAAAACAGCCATTCTCGGGGTTCTGCAAAATCCTGCTAACCGAATCAAAATCAAAACGTCCA
Source organism: Phaeodactylum tricornutum CCAP 1055/1 (assembly GCF_000150955.2). Taxonomy (NCBI): domain Eukaryota; phylum Bacillariophyta; class Bacillariophyceae; order Surirellales; family Neidiaceae; genus Phaeodactylum; species Phaeodactylum tricornutum. The sequence goes on along the minus strand of NC_011669.1, from coordinate 134,206 downwards.
CTTCTGGAGCTATACACAACAGGCTCGGAGCAAGCAAGTCTGAAGAGCGGGTTACTGGAGATAGTCACTACCGATAGCTTGAGTCGCGATATTGAGGCGACATGCGTTTTCCGCTTGTATGCCCCCTCCGCTCCCTGAACCCGCGTCTGCAACAGCGCCAGACGGAATGGAAGAACTGCTGAAGAAAACAGCTTGTTCGTGTATAGCTGCTGCAGGATTGTACATTCACACTTTCAGTGTCCAATTAAAAAGCCAGGGGGGGGGGGGGGGGTTGTCGCTGATAACCGTAGGGCGAATCTATGGAGCGAAGCAATGGAACTGAACTGGGGACACCCGCTGGTGTCATAGAGGGTGCAATAGGGTGTCCTCCCTGGTTGCAGCCTATGTGCTCACTGTATTGCTGGTACCAAGACACAGACAACGCGCTCTGCGCTAAGGCAGACACGCAGATGATGTGCCGCATGCAATGCAAAACAAACGAATAAGGGCTTTTCAATCAACGGCTTTGCAAAAGAGAAGAAATCAAGAAAACCGAGCTTGGGCGAAATCTTTACGCTTCACACCATCTGATAACGTGCTAAGAAATGAAGTGGGAGTCCCAATATTCGCAACGGGTGATGCGATAGTTTTGTTTTGCTTCCAGTAGCAGCCATTAGAGTCCAAGATCGACAACAAAGATCAAAAAGGCATAATCTTCCTAGATATATTTTATTTATGCGGCCGAGACAAGGCTATAATGTTTCACGGAATTATCTTGTCCCAACACAGTAAGCATGATCCCAAAGTATAAGAAGATAGTCGATCACCACCCACGCTCACACTTTTATAGTCCGGGGAAAAAGTCCGGGGGGAGGTTGTCGTTGAAAACCGTAGGGCGGAGCGATGGAACTGAAGTGGGGGCACCCGATGGTAAGAGAGAGGGTGAAATAGGCGTAGCGGATGGCAATGAAATCGGAATGCCAGAGGGAGCGTTGGAGGAGATTGCAATTGGGAGACTAGATGGTTGACTGAATGGTACTGGAGACGGCGGCTGCGAGACGACGCCGTCGTTTCCTTCTACGATATCAAAGATCGAATCGATTTCCATAAACAAGTCGTTTTCCATTTTGACGTTTTGGAAAGTATTCGTGTATGCATCCTCGAATTCTGTCACGGTTGGAGCACGGTTGTTTCGGTCGCCAAAAACAGAACAAAAGCAGCCCTCTAGTAGCACATCTAATTGGAGTCCTCGATTTCCGTCTAGTTTGGCAGAAGCTGTTTGCTCCAAATGACGAGAACCCGTGTTTCCTGAAAACAGAGAGCGCTCCCCCCGGCAATCTCTACAAGAAGCGGTGATTCGAAATCCGATCTTCCTTAGGGATAAGTCACGGGGATAACCCACAAAAAGACGTCGTGTCTCATCCGGTAAGTCCTCAGGCCCCAGCGGGAAGACAAAGGAAGCACTCAGGATACGTCGGAAGCTAGGGTCACAGCTTTTCCCGTTGAGATTGTTGTAAGACTGCTTGAAGATCTCTTCCAAGAGACCGATTTCTTCGGCGGTCAACTTGCCTGGATCACCATCTACAGTGACCGTCACAAAACTTTCGAAGATCGATTCTTCCTGACAGTCCCTTTCCTCCAGTTCAACCGTAGCGTCCGGTACCCCGAGATCGGCTGGTAAGTCTCTGACTTCCTGACGTTGTATGATCTTTTCAATCAGGACGTCAGTGAAACTTGACTCTGTAGGAAGAATAATCATATCAATAGGACACTGGCACTGGGTGTTCTCAGGGCTGTTGCTGGGAGCCGGAGTGGGGACTTGCGTCTTGCTTGACTTCGGATTGGGTGCTGACGTCTTGCTCGCTTTTGGATTAGGCGCTATCGTCTTGCTGGATTTTGGCTTTGGTTCTGATTTTTTGGTGCATTCAACTTTACTGGAATTGCTACTGGAATGCAACTCCAACCATCGTCTCGTCCCAGCATTTCCAGTAAAAGCGGTAGCCTCAGGAGGACAACTTCCTTTACATTGAATCGTGACACCAAAAGTAAAACGTCTTTTAAAAAGCGTCTGTAGGTCACGTCTCTTGGAATGACTCGAGCGAGAGTCTTCTAGTAATGTGCGTGTCGGGATGGTGATATTGGGACCGCCACCACTCTCGTTGAGCAGCACCACAGCAACAGCTTCTCTAAAGTAGGGAGCATCGCAGACCGACTCGAGAAGGCCGTTATATGATTCGAGAACAGCATTTTCAAGAGCCATCCGTTCAATGCTTGAGAGGCTGTCTCCGCTATTGCTAGCAAACTCAATGAGGAAAAAGGTCTCAACAATGGTTGGGTTCGACACACATGTCGAGCCCATTTCATCGCTGCTTTCTCTTTTTCTTTTTCCAGATTTTCTATTTCTACCCGGCGTTTTCTGTACCCTGTTCATACCATGTCGATGGAGTCCTTTGCCCGTTAACTCCCGGCTTTCGACAGGAAAGCTTCGATTTCCAGGGTCGTATAGTCCGTCCCAGGTAAATCCATTGTTTACCGTACCCATGCCAGATGAGGCAACACTGGCAAAGTAGAGTACGAATAGAAAGAAACGACAGATCATGGTTTGTTATCACTTATCTTTAGCAGTAGCGATCTTCACTCTGTTCATTTGCAATTACGAGCTTAATGGGGTAACTGTCAATCTCAATCGACCTGCTTAGGACAGTAACAACCACTTGTTGATATCACAATGTCCAACACTTTTGTACATCTGTTGGCGAGACTATTCCTGGCTATATTTTACCTCTTCGTGTGTATGTAACCTTGCGACCATAGATGACATTCTGGAATGCAAACGCGTTTTGTTAAATCGAGATAGTAATAGGCTGTAAGGAAAAAAAGTTGTTCGCTGATTTTCATTTTCATTTACAGTTTCAGGTATTTACAAATTCAAAACGATTTTATGGATCCTTTTTGTATCTGTTTTGTTAAATAGAAGTTTATCCACACCTAGCCGTTCGAGCTACATATAGTGCAAACTGCGTTTTTTTACGGCTAATCGCTTGCAATCGTGTTTTAAGTTGACATACGAATTCCAAGCTTTACATATGTTTCTGTTTACTATTAGGAACGCTTTTCCGTGAGCGCGCTGAAAAGTTTTCAGCTATAAAAGTACCGTACTTTACATGATTACTTTCAATGTGCGAGGCTTTCGGGATTGCCGTACATTAGTCTGTACACTTTTGCGTCATTTGTTGTACCAATGTAAAGACTACGAAGCTCTGTGTCTAGTCTACTTGTGCCCTATGGTAAGGACCCACCTTCGAAACTCGAGCCGCACAAGTGCTATTAGGTACAAGTATTCACAGTCACTGTCAATTGTGTTTTCCCTTTGGATGATCCCTCGTTACAAAGGAGCCACAGAATACTCTGTATAATGTCAAACTGGATGGCTCTCTCTCTGCACAAAATAAGGAAATCTATTGTAAATATTACAAGTATTACGTAGTCGACAACGCGAGACGAGCAATCATGCCCCCAGGGTGGCCAAACAAATCTCGAATCTAAAAGGAAAGGGCAGTGGCAACCTTGTAAGGGTCGGGAATATCCTTCGGGGGAATACTTTCCGCCGGACTTCGCTTGTCGGGACTGGTAACAGCAGGTTTGGACGGCGAGGCCACCCCGCGATACAAATCGGCAAGGGCCATGAGACAGGTAGAAGTCCGTCGAGTCATCCTTGAACGTTTGTGGCCGGACGCCGGTGGCGATGTGGCGTCCACCATCACTTCCAAGCGTTTCCGTGGGGGACTTTCTAACATTTGACCCATGCTCAAATACAAGCGACTGCGGACGAGATCGAGGTTGACCTGAGCTACGGTTCCAGGTTGTTGGAATGAGTGCGTACTGGTGTTGCCGGTATTGCTACCTTTCGATGGTAGTAATGGCCGGCGCTGGGGCGATGATCGCGAGGCTTGCTTGTTGTGCACAATCCAGGGGTGGCGTTCGGCTTGTTTGGCAGTGACACGAGTTCCCGGCTCCGAATTCAGCATTTGTCGGACCAGATCTTTGGCGCTGTCGGAAACATCCTTCCAGTACATACTGGGAAAGAGGACAGCGGCATCCGATTCCGAGCCGGAAAAGACGGGGGGAAAGCCACACAAAAGAATGTAGAGTGTCACGCCGAGTGAGTATACGTCGACGGCGGTGTCGTAGCAATTTCCGTAGTTAACTTCGGGCGCCACGTAATAGTTCGACCCAATCATGGAATAGGCGCGCGATCGTGCCGGTGTAAGGGGGGAATCGTCCCCGTACGTGTCCGGTTCCCGTAGCAAGGATCGGGCCATGCCAAAGTCACACAACTTGACGTGAACTGCTTGATCATCATCGTCTTGCTCGTCCTTCGTGAGCAGAATATTCTCCGGTTTGACGTCCCGGTGTACAATGCCGTGGTCGTGCAGATCCGCCAGGGCTCGCAAGATTTGACTGGTAATGGTGGCGGCTTGCGCTTCCGTGTATTGCGTGCGGCGTAGAGCGTGTGCCCGACTGCGTCTCTTCTGAATGGCGTCAAACAGCTCGCCACCGGGACAGTACTCCGTCACAATCTGTATTTCTTCGTGCGTCTCGTAGACATCCAAAAGATTAACGACGTAGGGATGATTCTGCATGCGTCGTAGAATTTCCCATTCTTCCAGGTATCTTCGGCGTGCATGGTTCTGGTCATCGGTAGTTCCGACGGGACGAAGACGCCGCGAGCGCAAGGCTTCGTGTTTGGCAATCGTTTTGACGGCAACCTTGACGTTGTCTCGTCTCCGTCGCGCCAATCGTACGGTAGAAAAAGCGCCATGTCCCAACACCCCGGAACAACCGGGCGTGTGTAGATCGTAAACGGATTCGCAAAGACAGTGCGGATCCGACGTTGTCAAACGCACCGTTTGCTCGGGACGGCGAAAGGCGGAAAGCGTCAACTTGGGTTTGGATAATGCTTGATTGGGAGCTGACACGTTGGTAATGTCCGGTGAGTGCGCGTGTGTGCTTACAGGTACGTTTACGTGTACCAATACGTTGGCTTCCAAAGGGGTCGTCGGGACCCCAGACGATGATTCGTTGTTGTGCGTATCGTCGATGAATCGTGTTGATGTGATCGATTCAATGACGGCCCTGTGTGGAAGATGCGGTCCCTGTTCCGACAAGGACGCACTGTGGCAACTGGGACCGTTCAAAGATTCTTCTCCACTTGGACGCCTCGGATCGTTCCGCAGAGGGGTAGGCGTTTCATCCAGGATGCTCCGAGTGTCGGGTACCATGGTGATGATCGTTGGTGTCGACAATCAACAATACCAGACGATGAGGATTGTCTCTCTCGGCTGTTGGGTTTCGGAACAAAAGCGTCAAGTCAAATCGATTTTCTGGGGGAGCGAGGAGAAAATTCCGATGTCGCCGACTGCCACTCCCGAAATCGCTCGAGTCGCGCTCGCTGGTTTGGACCCAAACGTGGTGTGTGTCTGTACCGACGAGGGGCAGAGAGGAATGCGTGTCAGTCGACAGAATATACGAGGAGTTCGAAACTGCGAGGGGGCCCGAATTATGCCCTGGGACATTTGACAAGATCGGTGGTCCATAATGGACAGGGAGGCACAATCCAACGCATCCCCCCCGAAGTCGGAAACACAGAAACAATAATTGCGAATGACCGTTGTCGGACATTCGAAGATCAAGATAACATCAAATCACCCGGCGGTTGTGCTATTGACGACTTTAGTTCGGCGAAACAAACGGATCCGTTCCTTCGATCCGAGACCCTCGTGAACCGAAACGCGCACGATGGAGGGTCCTGGTCTGTTGGGTCCTCGCGTATCCCGACGATGCGGTGGAAGGAGATAATTACACATCGTCGGGAACACGAGACAATAATTGACTCACAGTCGGTGAAAGACACACTAGGTAGCGTACGAACACAACCAATACGGCGAGAAACAAACAAATCCACGATTCCGTTCGTTCCAAGTCTCGTCGTCGTGGACGTCGTCAGGCCCCGAGGATGATACTGCACGCACAGTCAATCCAGACTTCCAATACCTCACATCATCCCGTTCCCACTTGTTCATTGATCAAGAAAAAGTCTCGGCGACGATGACCGAGGCGCTCGTACTCTAGCACAGTCACTCACAGTCAATCCTTTTTCGACGCACTCACCTTGTTGAACTAACAACGTCAGTCTAACGTAGTTTACTTACTGCCTGTCTCTCTACTGGAACACTCTTCCAATTCCAAAACTAGAAGAAAAGTACTAGGTACTTGCTGGTATGACGACAGATAACTACTAATTGGCGTTTGTGGATGTTGAAAAAGGATCGGGGGTAAATGCAGAAAAAAATGAAACCAGGATAAAGTGTAATCCGTATCTTTCTCGATATTACGCGCCGTGCGCGGTTCGTTTTTCGGAATTGATGGATGGGTGTGGGAATTGTTGGTGTCCCGCACTGCGAACGTTGAGCGTCAGCATGGATCGTATCCGCGACCAAACAGAAAACACGCAAGTCGTGGGTCTGAAGTCATTCCCTAACAGTACCCCAGGGTTCCTTATTGTCGGGACGTCAACTTCCACTCTTTTTCATTGGACAGATATAATGTGGGACATCGAAATCCGTTTCTTTCAATGGCGCCGTAGCCCTGCATTCCAAATTAAGCTGCAGTGCCACTGCAAATATCACAAAGGAGGAAGAACCTACCCGAGTGAGGGCCCTGATGGAAGAGCCGATCCTGGAGTTGGGGCGAACGTGGGAGCTTTCGATGGGTTTGCCGATGGCGTTAAAGAGGGGAAATGGGATGACGGTTTGCTCGACGGTGCAACAGATGGCATCAGTGAGGGTTCAGTCGACGGCATCAGAGACGGTACGGTAGTGGGAACATGGGAGGGGTCCAGGATGACATCGTTGTCTTCCGTGACATTGGAGATCGATTCAATATCCTCAAACAACACAGATTCCGTTTTAACTTCTACAAATGTCTCGGAAAACGCTACCTCGAATTCTTCAACTGTTGGAGGCCGATTAATAACCACGCCAAACGCAGGACAGAAGCAGTCTTCAAGCACATTCACCTGAAGCCCCCTTCTCGTATCCACAACCAGTGACGTCGACTCTTCCAAATATCGAGAGCCAATATTCCCTGTAAAGACAGAACTCTCACCTCGGCAGTCGAAGCAAGAAGCAGTGAATCGAAACCCAATTTTCCTTAGGAAACGCTCGCGGCGATGTTGTATAGCGAGTGTTCGGGTGCCGCCACCAGGCAATTCAGGGAGATCGTCCGGTAAAACAAAAGAAGCATTCCGGATCCTCAGAAAATTGGGGTCGCAATTGTCGGCGTTGAGATCATTGTACGACTGAATAAAAATTTCCTCCATCAGGTCGATTTCTACACTGGTGAAGTTGCTTGGGTCGCCATTTACATCAATCGTAACAAATGACTCAAAAATCGACTCCTCCTCACAGCTTTGTTGCTCGAGCTCAATTGTTGCGTCCGGTAGTCCAAGCTCTGCTGGTAGTTCTCGGCTTTCTTGGAGATCTGCAACATTTTCGATAAAGACCTCGGTGAAATCTGTTTCTGCTGGAGGAATCACGATGCCAATGGTGCATCTGCACTGAGTATTTGGGGAAGTTTGTTTAGGTGCCGAAGTAGGTGCGGCCGTCTTGCTCGCTTTGGGATTTGGTGCGGTCGTATTGCCTGATTTCTGGTTTGGCGCCGATTTTTCGGCCGGTTATCCTTTTGTGGAGCTGCCTTTAAGATGTTCCCCAAGCCATCGTTTCGTGCCTACGTTTCCTGTAAACGCCGTTGTTTCGGGAGGGCATCCTCCTCTACATCGGACCGTTACACCGAATGTGAAACGTCTTTTAAAAAGCCTTCGCAAGTCGCGTCTATTTGAAATGCTGAAGTGCGAGTCTTCCTTCAAGGCTCGAGCCGGGGCGGTAATGTTGGCGCCGCCACCACTCTCGTTTAAAATAGTTACAGCAACGGCTTCTCGGAAGAAGGGAAAGTCGCAGCCTGACGCCAACAGCTCATTGTACGAGGTGAGGACAGCGTTTTGGAGCGCGGCTCTTTCCGTCTCGGGGAGGGGTTCGCCAGTGTTGCCACTAAACTCGACAATGATAGTCGAATCAACGACAGTCGGTTCCAACGCACATGTCGTGTCCTGGTTGGGAGTGGTTTCGTCCATTGCGTTGGCTGGTTCAGGCTTTCTGTTGATCTTGATATTCGACCTTTTATTGTTCTTGGAATCAGATCTTCTGCTAAGGGCTTTCGTTTTTGGAGTTCTCTGCATCACTGGAGTTCGTTTGATCCTGTTGGCTAGTCCCCTAATGCCAATGGGATTTGTGGAGAATTCGGAAAGGATGCTTTCATCGCTGCTAATATCAATGCCTGCTGCAATCAAAGGAGCAGCGATAAAGGCAGCAAACAAAATTACGGACCCCTTGATGCTCTTCATTGTTTTTTCACAAGAAATTTATGACGGTTATAGCATACTTTGTTGTGGCCCTTGACTTAAAACACCAATTCTGTGACAACAGCGGGTTTCTTTCGACACGCTTTCGATTAGATCTACTCTTTTTTTGAGCGATTCCGTGTTTTTTTATGAGAAGCTTTCCAACCGATAGGTATCCTAGTCGTTGACCAAAATACGGTCGGGGCTGCTAGGTATCCGTTTTTATTAGCCGAGATGAGAACTCTCTTTGGTACACAACGAGGATGTCGCTTACATTGAGTCCGTTAGAAAAAAATTTCAACTACCGGCTCTGTTATTTGTTCTACCTCTAACTAACACGAAAGTCATCCGTGTTTACATTGATCTGATAGCTTTCCGATTTCAGTTCGTAACAGGAAAACAATCGGCCATGATCGCTTGACAATGGAAACCGCGCTTGAAAGGATGCTTGGCCTATACAAACACTTCGCGTAGGACTTATTATATCATGAAAAAGAGGGAAAACACCGTTACTGTGTAGGTAACGGTAAATCTGTTCAATGAAGCTAGCTATCTTCTAAGGTGGTAGTCGCCGGAGCTATTCTAACAGAGGACGCTTGTTCATAGGTTCGAACATGGAGTTACATCGGCATCGCACTGCCGATAATCGTTTTGCTCGAAAACAACCCGGATGGAGAACGTGAACATTGGTGACGTCCCGCTTCAAAATTCAAATCTTTGGATGGTTCGGAAAGTCGGGACCCGTTCCTTCGTTCGGTTGGCACGAGCTTCCCTTTCCGTCACACCGCGTGGTGTCTCACAGTAGAGAGGTAGTTGGATGGATCACACGCGCCAATCGACGCCTCGATCCGGTCACAACACATTCCACAACTGCCACCCATCCACCCACAGACATCCAAAGATTCGAACCTTTCGTCTCACTTTCGGTCCTACACAGCATGATGCGTTTTGCTCCTACCGCCAATCTAGTCGCCTTTGTACGTTCGTCTCCCGCAGTCCGAACTAGCAGAGCTACTGCCATTCGGTTCTTGAGTGCCGCTCCCAGCGTCAAGGTACGTGTATAGCTTGCGTAGATCGAGCGCGAAGGCAGGCCTATCCTTCCGACAACACACACGGGATCGCTCCTCTCGTTTTGTTTTATAGTCAAATTTCTCTCATCCGCGACTCTTTTCTGTACCCACCTCAGCCTGTCAATCCGGAGTTCTCCTCGGGTCCCTGCAAAAAGCGTCCGGGCTACGATGTTGCCACTCTCGACAAACAGACTTTGGGCCGTTCGCACCGCTCCAAAATCGGCAAGGAGCGTCTAGCGTTGGCCATTGACGAAACCAAGCGTATCCTTGGTGTACCCGACGACTATCTCGTTGGTATCGTCCCCGCCTCCGATACCGGAGCCTACGAAATGGCCATGTGGAACATGCTCGGCGCCCGCAATATCGACATTTGCCATTGGGAATCCTTCGGCAAGGGATGGTTCGCCGACGCCGTCAGTCATTTGAAATTGCGCGACATCGTCGAAGTCACGGAACACACGGCTGATTATGGCGAACTCCCGGATCTCACCAAGACCAACCCCGCCAACGACATTTGCTTCACCTTCAACGGAACCACCTCGGGAGTCCGCGTCCGGGACGGTTGCGATTTCATCGCCGACGATCGCACGGGTCTGACTTTGTGCGACGCTACCTCCGCATGTTTCGCCATGGATATGCCCTGGGACAAGCTCGACGTCACGACGTATTCGTGGCAAAAGGTCTTGGGCGGTGAAGGTGCCCACGGGGTCCTCATTCTCAGTCCCCGTGCGGTCAAACGACTCGAGTCCTACACACCGGAAAACCGTCCCTTGCCCAAGATTTTCCGGCTCGCCAAAAAGGGCAAGCTCGAAGCGGGTATTTTCAAAGGTGCCACTATCAACACCCCCAGTATGTTGGCCGTGGAAGACTACATTGACGCCCTGCAGTGGGCCTCGTCCATCGGGGGTGTTGAAGGATTGAAGAAACTTAGTCTCGACAATTTAGCCGTCCTCGAAAAGTTCGTTGCCGAAAACGAATGGATTGACTTTTTGGCCAAAGATCCTTCTATCCGTTCGTCAACTTCGGTATGTTTGACACTGGACCTGACCCCGGAACAGATCAAGGCATTCGTCGCCAAACTGGAGAAGGAAGGCGTCGCCTTTGATATTGGTGGTTACCGCGACGCTCCTCCCTCCATTCGGATCTGGTGCGGATCGACCATTGAAAAGGCGGATGTCGAAGCTCTCATGCCCTGGCTCAAGTGGGCCTACGAGGAAGTAAAGTCGGCATAGACGAATCCTGTAGTAGTGAAACCGTATGCGTTGCATCGACACGTTAATTGTTGGCCTTGAGACATAGTGACTGTCTTCTACCCTTTCCACGCAGAACGTGCAGGCAAGTAGCAAATGCATATAGCTTCTTGTCAATGTAGTGAGTCGAGAGCGATGCTGTTCACGAAAGAGTGTTCCGGTCCATCTTTCAAGCCAAAAAGCCAGTCGACGATCCTCTCATTCGGAGAGGCCACACCATGTCAACCGACGCTGATCCACGGTTATATAGAGAACATGAAAATGCGAAACAGCAGATGCTACAATGAGGGCACATATCGATGAAGTTCTAGCAGTGGCATGCTTTTATTAAAGTATATTCGCAAATTGGTTGCTGACTCTCTTTTCGAAATGTTTAGACAAGGATTGGTTCATGTATCTTGACCTCGTTATCTACACGGGGAGTTCTGGACGGCGTTCTTGTTCTACTTGTGCTGCGACCTGTGCTTGGGCGCCTAGTCTTGCTCCTACTGGAACGCTTGCTACGACTTACGTCATCTGCATCCGTCATCAAATCGTATGCATCGTTACGACAGCGTGATCGCGATCTTGATCGCGAACGGGACAGTGAACGCGAAAGTGAAGGGTCTTTCGAATTCGATCGCCTGCGTTCTTTCCTGTCGGCGTTTTTGGGTGCCTCTTTCCGGGCTCGTCGCCCAATCGCCCGAATTAGCATTGCGAAGAAGCCTGTCACCACAGCGAACGCTACGAATTTGAAAACTGTTGCCGCAGTATTGCTATTGGTAGAAACCTGGCCATTGCTTTCGTTACTTTGGAGGTAGTAACTACCGTCGTCGTCTGCCTGGTAATAGGCATCGTAGACGCCACTGTTGTATTCTCGCATGGACTGGTCATCGTCATACCAACCCGCTCGTTTGCGCCAAAAAGCAATATCTTCGGTTCGGCGTCGTAAATGGCTCCGAATGAGAAGCTTATCGTTGAAATCTTTGGAAACTCCATCACGTTGTACCATCCTTTCTGTGTTTGCTGCGGTGTAGGCGACTGACTTGTTGGAATAGGAGCGACGGAAACGGTCAATTCGTCTTTGCCGCGTAGTCCAGCGCTCGGACGATTGTCGCCAAGCCAATTTGCTATCCACGAGCCAGAATCACAACTAAACTTCCGGTAACTGGGTGGAAGAGATGGTGGAAGGACATTGGCTAGCTCTTACTGTTAATGTAACATACTCCCGAGGCGACACTCGAGTGATTGGAAAATGTTTGGGCGAGCACCTCAAATGGCGTGCGGGATCGCATGCATGTTCAAAGACTTGTAGAAGATAGAATCTATTTTCCTCGCTGGCGTTCATTTGGACGAATCAAATTACTTTTTTCCGATTCAGACGTTAATCGGACAAACCGAGAAACAGTCAAGTTTGTGAACAGTATTTTCGATAGCAAAACGAAAAAGTCGAATCCTCGGCTCCCACCATGAAAGTCTCTCCGACGTGCGTTTTCCACGTGGCAAGGTGAGCAGCGGACGGACGCTGATGCGATCACTCCGAATCAGAACACGACAGGACTAATGATGAATACAAAACGTGGAGTTGTATCAAAAAGGACTTCCATCGCCCACAGTTGGAAGACGTAATCGACGCCAGTTGATGCTGTAGTCACCATGAGAGTCAATATGGCATCGGGAAAAGCTCGTTTCCACGAAATCAGCGTGGCGCTGATGATATTAGTTTTGTCTACGACCGAGATTTCCAGCGCTTTTGTTCCGCTGCCAATTCTCTGTAGAGCCAAAGATTCCGTCTTGGGTTCGTCGGTAGGCGGCGATGGCCCACCACCCTCTTCCGGAAATAATGGTGACAAGAACGACTGGGATGACTTCTTAGATCCCAACTTTAAAGAATCGGAAGGTTTGCAAAAAGCAAGAGAGTACATGAGTGAAAATAGTCTACCCATATCCTTCGATGAGGAAGCAGACGATGGCTTACTTGTCAATGATGACAGCAATGGGCAAGCGCAAGATATAGTGGTGGATGAGAAGAAATCGAATGTGTCATCCTCGGCACTTACTCGACCCGACGGAGACGGGGGATTATTCACCTCGGGGCTAAGCGCAGAGCAGCTTGCCAAAAATCCATATGTAGCTGCCGTATCCAGACTTACGCCATCCGAGCTCATTAGCAAGTTCACTTCGACGGCACATCCCCGGGTACAAAATGCTGTGCGGCAGACCGTGCTCGGCCTAATCGGAGGCCTACCCAAAATGGCGTTCGAAACTACCACTATCACCACCGGGCAGCGGTTGGCGTCTCTCATGTTTCAGCTTCAAATGACAGGTTACATGTTTAAGAATGCAGAGTACAGGTTGAGTCTTCAACAAAGCTTGGGCCTCGATGGGCACTCCGTGAATCCGTCCACAGAACGCTTGCTATCGGCAGTCGACGACGAAGGCAGTGATGATGATAATGATGATACACAAATGGATACGCTCAAGGGGAAAATTCGAGGAAAGTTGCGCATCCGATATCCCGGTTCAATGAAGAACACATTAGACGACCCAGAAAACCAAAACGACGTGGACAATTCGAACGGTTTGCAAATGGAGGTTGATGCGGCTGCGTACATGTCCGAGCTGCGATCGGAAGTCTCGCAACTGAGAGATGAACTCAAAATTACGCGCAGCGCGAAGGAAGATGCTCTTCGCAAAGATCTCTTACTCTACATTCGAACACTCCCGGAAAAGGAGCTTCGATCACTGACCAACACTATGGGTCCAGACGTACTAGTGGCTATGAAGGGCCTCGTCAAAGCCGTCATGACCGGAATTGGGGAGGATGAAATAGGACCCGAGACGGTTACAGAGCAATCTAGCGAAGCCATGGCTCAACTATGTATGTGGCAGCTCGCGATTGGCTACAATCTGAGGACGTTGGAAGTACGGGAAGAGATGAAGAAGTCGTTAAAAGGTAGCACTGTGGGTGGGCAGGATGGCGATTTGGCCAGTGGAGCGTTTGAGTAGTTTACGTTAACAAGGCTCTTTTGGCAAAGCTACACCTTGCCTTTAATTATGTATTCATAGCCAGTATTGCAAGTATCTTATCTTATCTGTAGACGTGCTTAATTTGCAATACTTTCCCTTGACAATTATATAATATTTATTCGATGCCAAAGTTTTTATAGGCGTCCATGACCTCTTCGACATCTTGTCTGGATCCCATGATAATCGGCACACGTTGATGGACCGTATCTGGGGAGATTTCCATGACACGCTGCGTGCCAGTGGTCGACAATCCACCCGCCTGTTCCATGATGAATGACATTGGAGCTCCTTCATAAAGCAGGCGTAGCTTCCCGTTGGGATTCTTTTTGTCGCCAGGATACCCAAAAACTCCTCCGTACAGGAGCGTCCGATGGCTAAAGTAGAAAGATACACGGTGGAATGAGAGTGAGAGGATGGGCCTGGAAAAAGCCATCGAAAAAATGTGGAATCGGGTGACTTACACATCCCCTACCATAGAACCAATGTAGCGACTTGAAAATTTCTTGCCGCTCTTTCCTGTCCCTGTCCTCCACTTTGCGAAAGTGTCTTGAAGCGGACGATCCCAGCTGGGAGTATTTGCCTCGTTGAACGACATAATGGATGAGCATTCAGGAATCTTAATGTTTGGATGGCTCAAGACAAATTCACCGATAGTCTCATCTAGCGTGAATCCATATGTTCCAGCTCCCAGCGTCAACACCAAAAATGTTGACGAAGAATATAAACAGTACGCCGCTGCTACCAAGTTGGTGCCGGGCTGCAGAGTATTTGCGAGGCATAGGTTTTCTTGTTTGGTCCGATCCTCTTCCAAAGCATCAGGATCAATCTTGCAAGTTTCGTCGTGCTCGTATATCCCAATTATTGTGCCTGTCGGTATGCCTGCATCAACGTTTGAGCTACCATCGAGCGGATCGAAGACAGCGACATACTTTTCTCCCTCATCGATTAGAACTTTTTTGGTACTAGGATCCCTTGGCATCAAATCGACGGGAGTATCCTCTTCTTCCGAGGCTAAGACTCCGAGGCGGCCCGTGAAGCGGAGTGCTCGCTTCAAAATATCGTTGGCGATCACATCTAATTTCTACCAAACAGTCAGACCGTTGATTCCATAAATTTTCAAACAGAACGGCGATGGGTTTTTCATAACAAAACATACCTTTTGGTCTTCGCCTTGAACGTTGATTTCTCCCTGAAGACCCAACGTGTCACTGGAGGGAAGCGGCGATCGCTTGACAAGATTTGCAATGGCTTTGCAAGCGGTTTCAATCGCACCAAACAGCGTCGTCAGCTCTTCGATTTCAGGATTCAGTAGAGAAACCTCGGTCATGAAGCGTTTGAGAGTGACTCCAGTTGTGTCGCAAACTTCATCGAAAATTGGGGCCTTGGTCTTTCTAGACGGTACTGCCTCCACGCTCGACAGATCGAAGACAGATAACGCGGCCGCTGGACGAATCGAGTTCGCCCTCGCCGCCGTAAAAGCAACAACTGGGTAAAGAAGCAACCAAAGCGCCGGGGACTTCAAAATAAACATCATGATTGTCGGTAAACGGACACAACTGACGTTTCACAAGAATTGCGCCTATTTGACGAGAATGGTAGCAAAACGGAAACATATCAGAGCCAGCAGATCTACCTTACTAGCTAGAAGGTCGTAACTTCTTCAATTTGGACAAATTGCAGCTTAAACTTTTCGTCTATCCAAAGTGCAAAACGTCTTTACTCTTTATTCATTCAGAACAAAAATGAAGACACAAACCTGCGAATCAAATAACACCCTTCGTGACATGACTAAAGCAATTCTTTTAGCAGATCTGAGCGAGGCTTGCTGTCGCTGACAAGCGTTATAATTTATTTTCATCCAAGAATCTTGCCAGAGAATTATACTGCAGTAATCTCCTCAAAAGAGTTTGTTTCCACATGCATCGACACATAATCTGCGTTGTCTACAGTTTTGAGGACGTAGCTCTCGGAGTATGAAGATTGCACTGCTACCTGTCGTTTTTTCGGCGATTTCAGTAAGGGCTTTCCTGCCGACTCGTCCCAGCCCTGCCACACAGTATTTTAGATATGGTCCCC
The DNA here is from genome assembly GCF_000150955.2 of Phaeodactylum tricornutum CCAP 1055/1. NCBI lineage: Eukaryota > Bacillariophyta > Bacillariophyceae > Surirellales > Neidiaceae > Phaeodactylum > Phaeodactylum tricornutum. The sequence continues at coordinate 118,364 of NC_011669.1, read as the reverse complement.
GACTCGCTACGGCTTCGTTGTCTCAGGCTGCTGGCGCCGCCGTGAGCAAGGCTCCAGTATTCGACGAAGTTTGCGAAACCACTGGTGTGACGCTGACGCGCTTTATGAACGAAGTCGCCACGCTCAACCCCGACCTCAAAGAGCTCACAACACTGTTTGGAGCCATCGATACGGCCTGTAAGGCAATCAGCAACCTCGTCAAACGATCTCAGCTTCCCTCCAGCGACACACTAGGATTGGAAGGTACACTAAATGTACAAGGCGAAGATCAAAAGGTGCAGTTGCTGTACGCTTGGTACTTCACGTTTAGCATTGGATATTTTAGTCGATCCGATATATTCACAATCAACTCCACCTCTTTTATTTCAGAAACTCGATGTCATCACGAACGACTTGCTGAAACGAGCATTGCGTTTTACCGGACGGCTCGGAGTGTTGGCCTCCGAAGAGGAAGATGTGCCAGTTGACTTGTTGAGGAGTGGGCTCCATAATAGAGGTTCGGAAATTTTGATTGAAGAAGGCGAAAAATATGTAGCCGTCTTTGATCCGCTGGACGGCTCTTCCAATGTGGATGCGGGTATACCAACTGGGACCATTATTGGTGTCTACGAGCACGACGAAAGCTGCAATACTAATCTCGAATGCACGCCGGAAGAATGCACGGAGCAAGAAGCACAATGCTTGGCAAATACGTTACAGCCCGGCACCAATCTAGTGGCGGCTGCCTACTGCCTTTATTCGTCATCAACTTTCTTTGCATTGACGCTTGGCAACGGGGTCTATATCTTTACTTTGGACGAAACTATTGGGGAATTCATCTTGTCGAAGCCTAGCGTACAGATTCCGGAGAGCTCTTCGATTTACTCCTTTAACGAAGCCAAGCTCGAAATGTGGGACGAACCGATGCGCAAAACTGTCAATTCATGGCGTGAAGGAACGGGAAAGAGTGGGAAGATCTTCTCCAGCCGCTATATTGGCAGTATGGTTGGCGATGTTCACCGCACACTATTGTACGGCGGCGTGTTTGGATACCCCGCCGACAACGAGAACCCCATTGGTAAGCTTCGCTTGTTATACGAAGCAGCCCCAATGTCTTTCATCATGGAGCAGGCGGGTGGTATCTCTACTACTGGTATGCAGCGTGTCATGGAAATTCAGCCTCTAATGGTACATCAACGTGTTCCAGTGATTATGGGGTCAAAGAACGATGTCTTAGAGGTGATTGACGCATACACCGCAGCGAGCAATGAATGATTCAAGAGCGTTTACTACATCCTCACCTTGTAGATTGTCTAGAGGAATCCGTTTTCAGTTATCATTCCTGGGAATGTGTTGCATTTACAATTAACGTTTGTTTCATTTTCGCACCTCTATCCAGATGTATATTGTACGTCTAGCTAGGTCGTAAAAGAGACAGGAGCTCCTTGTCGAATATTACAAAGCGACAGCAAGGGCTACCCATTATATACGATACTTGTCAATAGCACGAGAGAACTTATCGATTATTCCAGATACGTCGTTCCGAGATTCGAAAAGGATATATGTATACTGGGCTATGGTAAACTGGAACGTAACATAAATGTGGCTGTCAAGTTTGTCCGTGGGTCAGCCGAATGAACGAGATTCATCCATAGACTTTCACCATCAAGGAATTCTCGATGCCATGTTTAACATTAGTACAAAATCGTCCGAGATGAGATACCTCGATGCCGACATTCGTCCGCAGCAACGCTGTCATTCACAGTCATATCATCTTTGAGGCCTCGATTGCTTCGGTCTAATAAACAAAGATGCCGGAAGCAGCTTCAGGAAAGACAGCATCGGAGCGGCAGGAGGATTACAAGGCCGCAAACAGTTACGGGGCGTCTAGTAGTTCGTTCTATACCACCGAAGAAAAGAAAGAATCGTACGAAGCTCTCGCCGACGTTTTGGGCAGCAAATGCATGGACGAAACGCTAAGAATATGCATCACGGATATGTTGGATGTGTGTGCCGATATCACAGAAGCCTTGCGCACAGCTTTAGTAACGGTCGAGGGCAACATAAACGACTTCGGAGATGCGCAGTTGAGCGTGGATGTAAGTAAAACAATAGAATCCACAAGTCCTGTTTGAGGACACAGCATGTCAGCAAGCTCGTTTTTGATGTTTACGTACTTTCTTTGTTGCAGATGATCGCCGACAACTTGATTTGGGACGCTGTAAAGAGGTCTACAGTTATCCGGGAGGGTGCTTCCGAAGAGGATCCCGTTGTTCGAAATGTGGATGAGAACAAGGAGGGCGAGTACACCGTCTGCTGGGATCCACTAGACGGATCGTCTATTGTTGACAATAACTGGGCCGTTGGAACCATGATTGGTGTTTGGCCCAAGAGTACTGGCCTTCTTGGTGCTACTGGTCGAGACCAGGTGACTTCCCTCGTGGCCTTGTACGGTCCTCGGACAACAGTCCTTGTGGCCTTGGACGACGGCGCTTACGAGTTTAGTTACGGCTGCACGCCAGAAGGCTGCCAACTGTCGGATGGCAGCTGGGAGCCCTGGATTTGCACGCGCCACAAAATCCAAATCAATCACCAGAGCAAAATCTTTTCGCCCGCAAATTTACGTGCCGCGCAAGAGTTGCCTGGCTACAAAAAGCTAGTAGACCACTTTTTGGAGAATCGTTACACCCTACGCTACACCGGAGGTCTTGTTCCGGACGTGTATCAGCAATTTACTAAAGGGCAGGGTGTCTTTTCGAACCCGACGGCGGGAGGTAGCCCGGCGAAATTGCGCTTGGCGTTTGAAGCAGCGCCTTTTGGCTTGCTCGTTGAAAAAGCTGGTGGTAAGACATCCGATGGAGTCACTGGTGGGTCTATTTTAGACGTACAAATCAATTCGGTAGATCAGCGTACCGCATTATGCCTTGGATCTAGTGACGAAGTAAACCGCTTCAATGAATTTGTTTGCACATGAAAAGAAGTAAATGTAATTAGAACTTTCCCTTCTACTCTTCCTAATAGGTCGAAGGCTATGTTAAGAATTGATGAACTTATGTTATATATAGCGAGCTTGTCTTGTTCGTAGTTGGTCGCAACATCTTTGTTATGTAGAAGCATATGGAAGCACGAGAATTCTCGTTGGATAGTAAAAGTGTCTGACATCCATTCACAATATGAGGAGCTAGCTCCTAAAAAGGGGCAAATGGCAGCCGCATGGGACCGCCACGCGAAAGGATTCGGGGATGATAAGGGTGTAAGGAGCAAATATCAATATTTATAAAAGATGGTTTGATTTACATGGTTAGTCGGCATGGGGAAAGGGGAAACTGACGCCGGTGCCACCGTCACCGGGATCTCCATTCATGGAGCGATTCCTCATGACATCACGTACACGACGGCCTCGGAAAATCCATCGAATGGGAGTCGCTTCAAATCCATCCAGTGATTCACGGAACTTACGATCCAAGTAACGCCTGTAATTGTCGTTGACCAGTTTGGGATCATTGCAGAAAACAACGACGGTAGGTGGTCGCGTACTCACTTGGTTGCAGTAGTATATCTTCGCCTGTGACCCGTTGCGGCGTGTCGGAGGTGGCTGCCACAAAATAGCATCTCTCAAAACTTCGTTGAGAATAGCCGTGCTTATCCGTTTACGATGAGCTTCGATGGCACCGTCAATGGCGCTGTATATCTTGCCAACACGTTGCCCAGTGGCAGCCGAGATAAATAAGATAGGGGCCCAACGAATCATCGGCAATTCTTCTCGAAAGTATTGGACCGACTTGTCGTACGTTGTTGAATCCTTATCAACGACAGCATCCCATTTGTTGCAAACGATCACGCATGCGCGTCCATCATCGGCAATTTTCTGCGCCAAGACACGATCTTGTTCGGCTACACCGGAAGTGGCATCCAGAATAAGAAGGACGACATCGGCACGTCGAATCGCCCGGAGTGCTCGATTGACCATGAAGAATTCGGGACCAAAATCAACCTTTCCTTTCCGACGAATACCCGCCGTGTCTACGAAGCGGTAAATTGTAGACAGATCGTCACTTCCGGGCGGTGGCGGACGTTCCATGACGGCATCGATCGAATCGCGTGTCGTTCCAGCCATCTCAGACACGATCGCACGTGTGTCCCCAAAGATGGAATTCAACAGGGAAGACTTGCCGACATTGGGTCTACCAATAATGGCAATATTTATCTCCTCGGGACGGTCCTCGGCATCAAATGCTTCCATGGCTGCTTGATAATTTTCTTCCACCTTTTTAGCCGCATCACCGATTCCGTACTTTCGCATTTTATAATCTGTTTCGTCTTCCCCAGGGAGAGGCCCTTTGTGTTTCATGATACCCTTGGCCTCTTTCAGCTTTTTGACTTTGGTTCCAAAGCCTTCAATGGCACTCTTCTTCTCGGCAATCGAGTCGAATATGGTTTCCATGATTTCGGCCGTGCCTACTCCGTGGAGGGCCGAAACCGGAAAGGGCTCGCCCAATCCGAGTCCCCAAAAGTCGGCAGCGGACATGGCACCCGTTTTCTCACTTTCGCACTTGTTCACTGCCACGTGCACGGGAATATCCACTTCTTTGCGTAGAAACTCGGCAATCATCAAGTCCATCCCGGTCAGTCCGGTTTGACCGTCGACTACCATGATAACTGCCGCGCTCTCTTCAATCGCCACCATAGCCTGTTCCCTAATCTCTTTGGCAAAGAGTGTGCTTTCGTCATCGTCAAATACGAGACCGCCCGTGTCCACAATCATGAAGCGCTCGCCGAGGAACTCGGCGGGACGGTAGGTGCGATCCCGGGTAATTCCACTTTCGTCCGCCACAATGGCACCACCAGACTGCGATCCCGCAATACGATTCACCAAAGCGCTTTTCCCGACATTGGGACGTCCCACAATCGCAATCAAAGGCTCCTTCTTGTTTTGCCGCAACCGCCGAATCGGCTGGAGTTGTGGATCCCCCGAGGAGGGTTCCACCGTGGACTTTTCATTGACGCGATCCAACGTAGCCAACAAGCCAATAACGGGTCTCGTGACGGGTAGCGGACGAAAGGTGAACGAATTGGCTTGCCAAATTCCACCGCAAGCCAGCGTAACTCCACACAAAACCGACTTCATGGTCGACGTGTATTGACAGGTGAAATTGTTCTGTGCAAACGACAGACACTCACGCCCCCGTGCGGCAGCTGGGGTGATCGCGTCGAGCCGTGTCCAGCGTCCCGGCGTCAGTTTCAGTGGTGGCGGTTCCGAAGGAACCCGAATGTAACGATGGGGTCTGGCTGCACACCGTCAACCTTGGAAGAATCACAACGGGAACCGGGGTACGGTATCGTGTAGAAAGCATTCCGTCTGTTGACTATTTACAAATCATTTTGTGATGCTGATTACAATTTAACAGTAGAACGGGAAAAGGGAAAAGAAGAGTGTCTCTTGTCTCGAGCTTGAGGTAAATACATCACAGAAATTGGACCAGTAGACCAGTGACGTGTACAAATAACGCATGAACTGACAAACAATGACACCAAAGGCATCATGTCTCCAACGTTGTTGTTTTCCGTATCTGCAGTACCACCAACATCTTTGGAACCAGTGTATCTGTTTATGTCTACTATCTAATCTAGATATACCACCAGTACTACTCCATCACTTTGTTCCAACTTGTGAACTTGCTTCGCATTCTGTTTCCATCAACTCTTCATGTATTGACTGGGTGCAACCACATTGTCACATTGATGGACTTCTGTACAGAGCCCTAGTTTTACTTTCTCAAAGGGGCTCGTCTACCATCCTTCCACTCTCGTCAACCGTGTAACATACCGTTATATGTTTCCTGTACGACACAATTCAAAACTTCGCTCAACCGGTATTTTTGCTCGTGTCATCCATCTCTCGTCAACGACGGCTATCGCAAGAATACGATCACACATACACAGAGACCCACTCTCACCGTTGACCAACACTAACTATAAGCCTGTACCTTCTTGTAGCCACCGCTACAGCGTGAATCAAACAGAATCACTGACAGTGAACTCCTTACCTCTTTCTTGATCTATAAATAGTATTTGCAATAGCACCATGGTACGCGAAGAAATGAAGACTGTCTGTTTCGTTGGCGTAGGGCCGAAACTCGTGCGATGATTGTCGCACGTCTCGCCCATTATGGTTGTGTACCTAACTGTACCTAACTTAGTGGTTCTCATCTCACAAATTCATTCATCGTTTCGTATCAACAGGCTGACGGATATGATCCCCGAAAATCCAAAGTCTCGGAAGACTCCATGCAAGCATGGCGAAATTCGCAACCCACGGACGATCTTTTGGAAATTCCCGGCATTGGTCCGGCCGCAGTCAAGAAGCTGGGAGAAGCCATGATCGACGCGGAACGTATCACCAACACGTACATGCTCTTTGGCAAGTACCTGAGTCTGAAGGGACCCGATTTGGATGGACACAAAGTCGATATTGTTGAGCATAACGAGCGCTTTTGGCATTATCTCAAAATAAGGGGTATTTCGGCCCATCGGTCCGCGATTGTCAAGGTACGTCGTTCGGTGCTTCCCTTGGGGGCGAAGCGCCCTAACAATGGACAATGTCTGTCTTCCTGCTTACATAATCGCGATACTCTTTGCAATTTTTTAGGCGGTGGCCGAAAAAGCGGCCACTCTTTTCCCAAGTTTGTACGACGCCAACATTTACGAAGATGACAGTGACGACGAGTAGGACGGTGCGACCACACGGTAGGTATGTCTATAGTGTATGCTCAGCATTGAGGTGCTTTTTGACCGGCATGGAGATGGTGTATGAAAGAATGTGCTCGGGTGGGGAGCGTTTCACTTGCCAACTATACCTCTAGTAATTCGTAGTAAACTTTGGGGTTTTTCTTACAGTAAACTTCCAATGTACTGGTCGATTGCTTCCATGGACACAAACGCCAGCAGATTACCTCCTGATCATCCAAAGATACCAAGGGTGGATATGGCGACGAGACAAAAGGCACCCATGCGGACTCCTGTAGTCACAATCGTTTCGGCCAATACATCCGAAGGTTCTTCCTCTACATCTTCCTTGTACAAGTCAATGCCCGGTCGCAGGATGAAAAATTCGACAAACGCGTACGCCAGCGCTGCGTACGGGAGTTTATCCACAACGTTCAAAAAATTTGCCGCCCATTCGACTTGTGCCGCAAACGTCTCGGGTGTTTCGGCAGGAATGGCGGTGTTGTGCGCCGACAAAATACCACCCGTCGGTGAAAAGCCCGGCAACAGATTTTCCGTTTTTATGCTTTCAAATTCCAGTATCTTCCAACCCTTGGAAGCCGCGATTTGCACCTGTTCCGGGAGACTGGAGAGTTCCGTTGTCTTGGCTACGCCCATATCTGCCAGGTTCTTCGCTGGCGGTGCGATAGAGCTTCCAGCCGTCAGATAGGGATCCGGCGTTCCCCAGAAGGGTTGCGTGTGTCCGGCAGCGGGTTTTAAGATAACATCCGAGGCTGCCGTCGACAAAGAGGGCATGGCGTCTACAACCTCCGTGTACGGAGTAGTGCCTATCACCGACAGAGCATCACTCGCTGGTAGATGCGATTCACCGCTGGCAGCGATTATTTGAGCCGTCTCCGGCTCGATCGCCATGTACGCTCTTATTGGTCGGAATGGGCGAGTTTTCGAAGACGCACTGGTCGGGACAAACGCCTTCGTATTCGATGCAAGGCAGCTTACAACGATAGCAACCAATAGGCGTCTACATTGTCCGGACACGGATGACATTTTGCCGTGAAAGATATTTGTCGGTACAAGGACGGCCAAAGGGTGCGGTAGATACAGGGACAAAGATCAGTTCCCCTGTCACTACTTGGAACTTTTCGTTGAACGATATGTATATGTGCCACTTTTACAGGGATCGTATGACTAGCGAAGAGGAGGCGGATAGATTGGTTTTGGTTTTGATGTGTGTTCTTCGCGCGAGTCTTGCTCAAGAGAGGCCCGGTCATGACTGGTTGCCGCAAAGCGTACTGTTCGTGGGTTTGCCTCGCTCTCCTACGGATTCGGGACTGTTGGCATGATGCTAGTCTAGGGTTACGGGGTCGGTTTCCGCTCCGTGTCTGCGTGCATTTTCTTATTTGGAAATACAGATTCATTATGGACCCTGAACGACTTTCGTCCTTGGATGTGGTCATCGGAAAGCGAGTTAACTATTTACCGGTACTTTCCACCAAAACGCTAATAGTATACAAGTGCCTACACTGGCGGTACGGGGACGGACCTACAACAACGCCAGCGGGCGAAACAACCGGACTGCTAAAAAAGTTTAGGCAAAATAATCCAAACTGCCCTTCTTTTTGGCGGCCACGACGGTGATGGCTTCGACAAAGTCTTCGTGCATAATTTCGGGCATTTCTCGTCGGAGAGCCAACATGCCGGCTTCCACGCACACTGCCTTGAGTTGTGCTCCATTGAAATCCTCGCACGATCGTGCCAATTCTTCGTAAACGACTTCACTCGACACGTTCATTTTGCGTGCGTGAATTCGCATAATTTTGGCTCGGGCTTCTTCGTTGGGATGCGGTAGTTCAATTTTGCGATCCAAACGACCCGACCGCAGCAAGGCTGGATCCAACACGTCCGGACGATTGGTAGCCGCAATGACCTTTATCATTTCGTTGCTACTGAACCCGTCCAATTGACTTAACAACTCGAGCATGGTGCGTTGAACTTCGCGGTCGCCGCTCTGGTCGCCACCGAATCGCTTGGTACCGATCGCGTCGATTTCGTCGATAAAGAGAATGGCACCCGAAGCCACTCCCTGTTTGATTTTTGCTTTAGCAAGCTCAAAGGCGTCCCGTATCATTTTGGCGCCGTCGCCAATGAACATTTGCACGAGCTGGGGACCGGCAAGCTTGAGAAAGACGGCGTTCGTTTGGTTGGCGCAGGCCCTTGCTAGCAGGGTTTTGCCGGTACCGGGAGGACCGTGCAGCAAGACACCCTTGGGGGGCCGGATGCCGATGGTATCAAACATGTCCTTGTGTGTCATGGGGAGTACGACGGCTTCAATGAGCTCCTGGATCTGCTCGTCGGCTCCGCCAATGTCGGAGTACTCCTCAGTCGGCCGTTCGTCTACTTCCATGGCTTGTACACGCGAGTCAAATTCGTCCGGTAGCTTTTCAAGAATAAGGTAGGATTCCTTGTTGGTGCCGACGAGATCACTAGGTTTTAGTTTGGCGGGATCGACGAGACCAGGGACGGGTAAAAAGATGGTTTGTCGAGTGCTCGTTCGGACGACCGCCGATCGCATCTTGCGCCCCGCGTTGGGATCCGTGGCGTCGTTCTCTTCGGCTTCGAGGCCTGCATTGTTGTTGGTTGAATGGAAGAGTGGAAGCAACAATGTGTGAGTGGAGTGTTCCCAGCAAAGTGTGTCATCGAGCGTCGTTACGCTCCAACGTGTACCGCGACGTACCGTCTTCCGCATCCGGCTCCAGTATCTCAATCACGTTAGCAACTAGATAGGGTAGTTGTTTGTTCATCTTGACCTTGTCCAAGTTCTCCTTGATGCGACCTTCCTGTCCCACGCTTTCGTGGGTGATGCGATGCACGTCGGATTTCATAATACGTATATCGTTGTTGAGTAGATGAATGCGTTGTCGCAGTTCCCCCACCGACATGTGTCGGGTTTCCTCGTCTTCCAGAGGTACTTCTTCCACCGGCTGTTCCGTTGGCATGGAATCGTCTTCTTTGGACTCGTCGCCGCCGAGTGCCGCTGGTACCGCACCAGCACCGTCACCCCAAATGTCGTCGCCCTCCAAATCGTCTGATCCGCTCATTGTGTGTAATTGTTGTTGTTGTAGTAGTTGTTGTTGTCAGGGCTACCGGTATCGCGTGTGCTTACACTGATTCTAACGGTAGTTAGTAGATATTGCGCAAGGTGCAGTCGAGGGGATGGTATATATTTGATGGCGTCGAGACTGTTTCTTCGTTCGTTCGTTCCACCAATCACAACAAACGCCAATTTCTCTCTTGCACAGTTACCGGCAGCGTTTACTCACAGTCAATGATATTAGTCTCTTTGGCGATTGCGCAGTGCTCCGGGAAAGGAGTCTTTTGGTTCGTCGGGAGCCCCACTCGGCTCTGTGTGTGTGTGTGTGTACGTCTCATCGCGACGCCATCGATGCGAAATGATCTTTGCCGAAGGTGCTTCGTTTGGACTCCTTGACGACGTCGTATACGGGAACGGAGGACTTACGCGGGAATCCATTGTCGGACTACGGAAGGTCGTTCCGATTCGGCGTCTGTCTGTGACCAGATATTCTCCCATGCATAGGTAACCAGGAAACAAATTCCCAGACCGGAACGCCATCCAATGGAATTAGGAGAGGTAGAAAAAGTTGTGTCGTTTGACAACGTTCGAGACGGGAGCCTCAACACAGATCTCTCGGCTTTTTTTGGTTCCCGACGATTCTTTCTTTTTTCACAATAAACTGTAGAACTATTCCCTCCAAAAACCAGATCAAGGAAAGCATGGTGACGAGGGAACATCGAGGGACTCGTGCCTGGGGTCCGTTGCGCACGTGCCTGTTCGTGTCGTCGTCGTGGTGGTGGTGCGGGAACGAAGGTGTCACCGAGACGCAAGCCTTGGTCTGGGGTATACGAACCGTTCGTTCCATACCGCCAAGTACCGCTATTCACAGTCCATCCGTGCTACGCAGCTCAGCCTGGGTTCGTCTCGGATCGTTGTCACGACCTGCCAGGACTAGCGACAATGATGATGATGATGTTATCTCGGACAAGGAGCTAGTCCCTGTGCGGAGGCGAAGAGGATCACGCGACTATTACAACAACGATGATGAAACAACAGAAGCAGACAACGACTACTATCGCAGAGACCGTACCGACAACGACAATGAACCCAGTCAAGGCCGCTACTACGACGATGATTACGAGGACGACGAATACGATGTGGAGTTTGACGAAGACGACGACGACGACAAATACGATTTGTTTGCCAACGAAATCATTCCGAATCCCCTCCTCGATTCTATCGATCCCGACGGAGCCGCCGATCGCTTTCCAGAACTCGCCAGGGACCCACGCTTTTGGTTTGATATGGTACTCTTCATTTCCTTTCTCAACTTTTTGTCGGACCTTGGACCGAGGGATCCGTTCCCCGACATTCCCTTGTTTTGAATCACGGGAAACTGGGTGAGACGACCAATTAGTCTTGTATACTTTCAGCTACTGATTCCATATATGCATATATATATATATATATGTACATATGTACTCTAACATCGTACCTTGCGTATCCGACTGTGCTCGTCACTGGTGCGCTTTCACGGGTGTAAACCTCTTGGTGTACGCGTAGCTGTGGGTATTTGGCATTATCTATCGATGATGTTCCAGTCGTTCGACTGTTGCCAGCAACATCTGACGTAGTGAATCAATGTAAGCCCAGGTCTATGGTTTATTGGGCAAATTTTGTCTACATGGGAAATCGAGAATTACGCAACCGGGGCACAGTGGGAGCGAGCTAACATGCAAGTAACTTCACGCAACGCGTGGCTCGAAGGCACGAGTCGCCTAGCGTCGGCTTCTTCCATCAGCAGTAAGGCCTCCTCAAAGACACGAAGTGCGTGCATCGGCTCGCCCAGTTCATGGTGTAGACTCCCGACCAAAAGTAAAGATGAGACCTGGTGTTCCGTGTAGACAAACGAATCGGAAACACTTTTGCTGTTCATGGTCTCATCTTGGCTATACCGAGCGCTGTTGGCTGCTTCGAGTTTGCGAGCGCTTTCCATCGAAGCCTCAAGGGCACAGTCAAGATTCCCAATTGCGTGCTGGAGTTCCGCAATTGATCGCAGCGTCACACCTGTGTCCTTCAGCCGGGTTACATGATCGTACTCGGCCGTAACTTCCTGAATACGTAAGACTTCACGAGACGCTTCCAGAGCACCGTTAATATTTCCTTTGGCTCTTTGTAAAGACGAGAGCTTTTCCAGCGTCTTTATTACGTGTCGATCGTTGAGCTGACCCGTGGTGCCTACGCATCGGATACGCAGCGCCTCTCTGAAGGAAAACGACGCTTCAGATAGCTGTTGCTGTTCCATTTGCAGGACTCCAATATTGTACAGTAGGCAGGCAATATCGGGGTGGTCACGTCCGAGCATCGTCTTACGCAATTCCAAAGACATTTGAAAGGAGGAAATGGCGTCAATGTAGGCCCCGAGTCGATCATGGATCAGCCCAAGGTTGTACCACACTGTCGAGTACAGATTCACGGAAGAGGGTTTTGCTTCCAAGGGCATTTTGAAACGGCATGCTCTTGCTTCCTTGCCTTCCCATGTCGTACTCACATCTCCGTATTCGGTTTTCGAGAGCGCGCTTGTAAAAGTGTACCGCTTCCGGGTGGCGACCGAGCTCTTGTAAGATGCGGCCAATGTTATTGCAGGTTACCGCAACCGAAATGTCGTCCGTGCATTCTTGCATTGTTTCTTCCAATCGCAGCTCTTCTTCAAAGAATAGTAGTGCGTTCTCAAAATCTTGCTTGTGAAAAAGCAGCGTGCCAATAAAGTTTAGTACCGAGGCTACATCGGAGCTACGCGGTCCCTGATCTTGACGTTTGTCCTGGAGTGTGCGCAATCCCCGAACCAAGTCTTGTGATATGCTGTCGTCCTTCTCTTCGTTCTGCAGCAAAAGCAAGTGAATCAGAGCAGGAATAGGGTCGACATCGTGTTGTCCGGTTTCGGATCGGTGCGAGGCAACGTGTAGATACTGGCGCAAATGTAAAGTTGCTTCTTCCTCCCGCTGCCTAGCGTATTCAGCCACAGCCAAGTTGTAATGGGCTGCCGCCACATCTGGATGATCCCAACAAAGATTTGCGGAACGAAGTCGGAGAACTTCGCGCAACCCCTTGTACAAATTGTCATTTATGTCACCCCTCATCCAGCTTACGCGGCACCAGTTAGAAAGGACGGTTACATATTCGAGACTGTAGGCCTTCGAAATTTCCGAGAGTTGCTTGGCAAAAACCAATGCTGCTTGAAAAAGAGAAGTAGCAGCATCTTCATCTCCCTTGGCGTAACTGAGTAATCCCATATTGTTGTGTGCTCGCATACCTAGTTCTAGGAGGAGTGTCGGAGGCAAGCTTGGAGCCAGTCTGGAAAGGAATGATCGTAGGGACATTAGCACAAGCTGATAGTTTTGCTTCGCGCTGTTTTCATCGTTTCCAATCTGCTGTGCCAAAGCTTTGTTGAAGACGATTGCAGTTTCGACAATAGCAGCTTCACTATGCAAAGGATAAATCCCGTCCAAGCGAATTGGTGAGCGGAGAAGTCGCGGGCCGACGTCACATTCATCTTCTTGATAAAGATCAGCGGGGCAGATCGGACCATCCTTTGACCGATCAGATTCATTATTGTGCAGACGATCGGTGCTAAGCTGATACTGCTTAGCCGCAACTGCCAGAACCTCGGCGGATGGCGTACGCAAAACGTGGTGCGCTGACTCGAACATAAGCAAGGCCTCTGCTTCATCTCCACCGCTAAAAAGCTCATTGGCTGTGTTCACTAAAGAAGCAGCAAAACCGGTTATACTCTCCCAGCTCTGTGGTTGCGACATGGTGAGCGAACGTTCGTAGATCATCGCACTTGTAACTGTCAACTCGTTTGGTTATATTGTGACGGGGATTCGATACGAATGGAGTGACGAGCAAATTTCGCCAGGAGGGACATAAAAAATGGCACCTGTCGACGGCATCGGCTCCGACGCCTGTATAACAAACTAAACAGTGAAAGTACACGTATACGGATACCGAATGCGTTCAGTGACTTGTCAGCTGTTACTTATATATGAAGCTACGTTGCCAACATCTGGACATCAGAATGCCAGACACGCGACAGCTAGCAACTTAGGGAAAGATGGAAACAAAAAAGAAGGCCAATCACTAAGCATGATCACTTGGAGGACGATGCGTAAGATATTGCCAGCGAGCTCCCTTTTGCCCATATGGCATCCACCGAGACCACCCGAAACCGGGACAGCCGAAGAGAAGGGCAATAGCAATTCTCACGGAATGCTCAGAAATACTGCACCGAATCTACTGTTCGGAAGCGTTCGGAGCTGACGCAGGGACGGTACCACGTAGCCCTCGGCCACATCGATATTTCTAGTTAAGCAATGATATATCTTATAGGAAAGAATTTCAAGAGGCGGTCGTGAAACGATACCACCTCAGCCAGGGGTTCGCTTTGCCACTGATGGTGGTATGGCCAGCTGTGCAATCAGGCCCCGGAGCTGGAGTCACAAGTTCAGTCATACGCGTGGCCGTGGAAGAAAGATAGATATACCTACGTCAGACAGAAACATACCTGAAACCATCTGCACATTTTTATGGACTGGTTTTTGACTTCTTCTACTTCACATGATATATATTCCGGTTTTTTTATGAACATTTCCCCAAAAGAGAGAGGTTCGATATTCAAACCTTGCTATATGTTCTGTCACAGTTCCAATTCGCGGTCATTAGATGAAGTAGCCCACTACGGAAACATCCTGGTACGGCCCACGTCGGATTCGTCAATTCTATCACAACGGATTGATATCCACAGCTCTGTTTGTTTCAGAGATGAGCGATGACTGAAGTGCGAAGACTCGTCGAGATTGTTTGTGAAGGCCGTTGCCGGAAGCAATAGCCTGTCGGCTGTGAGGAACAGACGAAGGATGCACTGCCGAAAAGACGACCCCTTCAATCCGATCTTTCGGTTACGTTGCTGGCGATCTACAGGCCTGCTAGCCTAAACCGAGCAACTCCCTCAATGAGAGTGCACGCAAGAAGGTTTGTGGACTACCGGCTGCAATTAGAAGCGCATATGTGTTCCATGCTACCAAGATTTTCCAATTTTGTGGTAAAGCTTCGTACAAAGAAACGCCGTGCTAGCTGGATGGTTGTTTAGATATTATTGGCAAGAGTAGATCGGTACAAGAAGGGGTTGGCTCGAGTTTAGGATGCAAATGCCGGTTCAATTTTAGGCCGTCGCAGTGTGGGTTCGTCACAAAGCACGGCATCATTTGTGGCGGTCCCCAGACTTTCCGTGGTTACTTGCTTGGATTTGCGCTTCCGGTGCACCATGAAACTGATGACGGCATCCCAAACCACGTCAATAAAGTTGACGGCCAAGACTCGCAGGCTTACTGGCAAGTATCGGAAGCAGACGAATTCGAGTGGCATGAGTGCCAGACTGGTGCCCCAACTGGCCTTGAGGGTGGAGGAGTAATCGGATCGTAAATGCGACGACAAGTGTTGCCACCGGTACCCTTCAAACAATCCGGTGACGAGAAAGGTGGTGGCGACAAAGATGCTATCGAGCAGAATAGAATCAGCAATCACGTGTAACATCGCAGCGAGGGGCGAAGTCGAAACGGGCACGAGGTGTTCAAAGAATGCGTATCCAAAGTGCATGAGCGGTCCGGAGATAAGTAAGCCGTCCGTCATGATGGAGAGACCACGTCGCAGATCGTAGGTGCCATGGATAGACAGATTACTACGGGCGGAGACCCTTGAATTTGAACTGTTCAGAGAGATTTTGTGGTGTTGTTGGGTACCGTCGCAGGAGCCGCCGCCGATTACGCCTTTCTGATGATTCTGCTCCAGTTTGTACTCCAGCCATTGCGCCATGTAATCCCCAATGTACCCAATGAGAGCGGCCGTTGCACTCTTGGTGAGCACGGGGTAGAGCGCTAGTTGCGTCATGTACCAGGCTGCCCCATATTGTAGCTGTCGTAATGCCAGTTGGAGAAGGACACCTCCAAAAGAGGACACGAGAAGCAGGGCTGTCGAGACGACTCGGAGTGTCGGGAAGGCTCCGGCAAAGTTATTGACCGCGTTACTCCCCAAGATTGTCGGCTTGGCGGCAGTCATGGACGATGCGGCGTGTGCCCCACTAGCAAAACTGGACCAAAGAATTCCCATGATGGTGCCGACTCCCAGGGCCCATCCGAATTTGTTGGTTCGGGATGCTGGGGGTCCCGAGGTTTGTGAGCGTTTTCGCTGCCAGCCAGATTTTGTCAAATGTTTTCGTATTCTAATTGCGGTGGAAGCATGTTGCGAGTGATGGGAAGGACTCATTGACTGTAAGCAAGAGTGCGGTGTGGAAACTCCGGAGCTCTTAGCTCGTGCAACGGAGAGCGTGTTCGGTATCGGAAGATTCCTTCCACGAGTTCTTGTGACTGTCTGAAAGGCCCGGGAACTTTGGAATATCGACAACCAAAACAATATCGACCAGCAGAGAGGGACACGTATTCGATGGCCATTCATTGCCTGCACAAGTGATATGAGAATAAGTGGGGGTGGTACTCCAATTGGTTTGGTTCGTTCGTTCGTTCGTTGCTTTGGTAGCCGGGAATTCCAAAAAAGGGGCGCAAATCGTGTGTCGTTCGATCGTTGGAACCAAAAGCTCGAGGAAGTGTGGGCGGCGAGGAAGAAGAAGAGAACTACGCGTGTGATGTTTTCGTAGGTCCGCCGTCACTTTCGGTACGTATTCATTTTGGTTGGCCTCCTCCAGTGATGGTTGGTGGGGATACGAGTCGGTACGGTTGGTACGTACCTGGAACTACTGCTACTCTCGACTTACATTACCGCTAGATTCCCAGACCACGGCAGAACGACTGACTCTCGTCTTCGGTGTCATCGACCCATCCGCCACTGGAGAACGTACAGCGTCATTCTCACACTTCCACGTTGAAACCTATACATCACCACGCGATTGGCTTTGATATTTTTGTTGTATCTATGAGATTCCGTAGAATCTTCGACGACGTGAATTCTATCAGTGAGCGATGGAGAATGTCCTCATCTGGGACACGCGGAAGAATTTGTTCGGGCATTCATTCGTCCGGTAGGTGGTATCAATTGTTATACGTTCCGCATGACCCTAATTCCTTCTCGAAAGTAGATCGCTGTCATTGGTAGTACCAGTCGGCGATTGTGCTACAATAGGAAAAACACCCGGCAATAGCAAGCCTTCACCGACCATGGGCCACTACAGTCTGTAAGTAATCTATGACCGTGACGGATGGATGCTGACCGTAACACTGCCGGTGTATGGTAAGGTATCTCTAGCTCTAGAGGTCTGGAGTGTCCTTCGGTGGTGACTTTGCTGCTACTGTTGAAATACCACCATTCATTCGCGGTAGAAGATTGTCTCGGGTCCTGGGAGTTACCAATCCAATATCAATCCATTATCAATCAATCAACCAACCAACCGATTCGTATGAACGGTTCCCACGATGCCGCCAACGGTGCCGGTTCCTTTGTTGGAGGGGGACAAACGTCGTCATCGTACGGATACGACGGTGGGAACAGCCCCACAGCGACTGTATCTCCTTCCCACCAACTCCGGAGACGCATGGTGGATCCGTCCGTCGACTACACCTCGCGGAACAACACACGCACATCCCCACCCCAGAAAAGGTCCGTCTCGGCTACCTCCGTTGCCGTCAAGAAGCTGGATTTCCTCTTTCCCAAAGTCGATACGGAATACACGGTGCAGACGGATCGTGGGGGTCTCGCCTCACTCGTAGCGTACCTACTAATTGCCGTCCTGGCCTTGGCCGAAACCGCCAGTTGGCTCTCGCATAATCGAGACACGGTGGACCACGTACGGGTCGATACCAGTTTGGGTCAACGCATGAGAGTTAATCTTAACATTACCTTTCCCAGTCTCGCTTGTGATGATTTGCACGTCGATGTTATGGACGTGGCTGGTGATTCGCAATTGAACATTGAAGACACGCTGACCAAACGCAAAATGGATCGGACTGGACGGTACGGCCAGGCCGAGATCCTGCAGAGCAACCAGCACGAGCAGGAACAATCGCGCAAGGCCAAACTACGCCAAGATCCGCTCCCGGACACGTACTGCGGACCGTGTTACGGCGCCCAACCCGACGTCGACGCCTGCTGCAACAACTGCGACGCCTTGTTGGATGCCTACAAGCTCAAGGGCTGGCGGACCGATTTAGTCCTCTATACCGCGGAACAGTGCATTCGGGAAGGTCGGGATCAAAAGAAACTACGGCCCTTGATACAGGGGGAAGGTTGTAACTTGTCCGGATTCATGTCGCTCAATCGAGTGGCTGGGAATTTTCACATTGCCATGGGAGAAGGCCTGCAACGCGACGGACGTCATATCCACGTGTTCGATCCGGAGGATTCCGAACACTACAATGCTTCGCACGTGATTCACCATTTAAGTTTCGGACCCGAGATTCAGGGCAAGACAAAGTCCGGAAACCTTGATTCGTCGAGTCTCAACGGGGTGACCAAAATGGTGACTCCCGAACACGGCACCACGGGTCTCTTCCAGTACTTTATCAAGGTAGTGCCCACCACCTACTTGGGTCCGGGTGGCCGCCGCGACGAATCCGGAACATTCGAGACGAACCGCTACTTTTATACGGAACGGTTCCGGCCGCTGATGAAGGAATACCTGCCGGAGGAGGCCGTCGCCGAGGACCCGAAACAAGCGGCCGTCCACGCCGGTGGGGGTCACCGAACCCACGATCATCATCACGTACGAAATTCCGTCCTACCCGGTGTGTTCTTTCTGTACGAGATTTATCCGTTTGCCGTGGAAATTCATCCGGTGAGCGTCCCCTTGACCCACTTGTTGATTCGACTCATGGCCACGATTGGTGGTGTCTTTACGATTGTGCGGTGGGTGGATACAGCCGTCCTAGAGGGCAATCCACGCAACCGGAGGAGCGGTCGGTAGCACGCAACGATTGGTTCGCATAAACACGACAAGTCGTGGCGGTGATTGTAGTAGTAGTAGTAGACCTTATTCCCTTTTGTTTTTGTAAAACACTGAACGGTGCCAGTGTGGTGGTCGACGTATGTGAGTCGCATGATGGGACAAGATTGGTGATTTTTGTTATATTGACTCGTTAGTACTAGTGCAACGGTGTAGGGTGCGATACAGCCCGAGCCGTGTGTTGCCCGCTCCACCATCTTTCTAGGGTGTCGTTTCCGTGTAATGATTTACTTGGCCATGGGATGGGTGGAAATGTATTCAACGGCATCGGCGATACTGGACATCTTGTCGGCTTCTTGGTCGGGAATTTCAATGGCGAATTCGTCCTCAATAGCCATGACAACTTCCACGATATCCAAACTATCCAATCCCAAGTCGTCGGCAAACTTGACGGCGGGATTGACCTTGGCAGGATCAACTTGATCAAAGTTTTTGACGACGGTAACAATGCGATCCAAGACTTCGGCGGGGTCCAAAAAGGCCTGTTTGTGGTATCGAGCACGGATTGCGTTGGGTACGAATAAAATTAGCGGGAGTGGCAATGGTATGAAAGTAGCAACAGTCAGTATTCGACGTTCAGCCTTCCAAATTCAGCATTCCATCATGACCGAAAATACTAAAGGGCGTACGTACCGGAGGAGCGGAAAAGTGTCGCATCGTGTAGGCCAGAGATGGTGGCGGAGGTCGCAAGGCCCCCATAATTGCGTGGGAGGTCGCCCGGGTGGCGACACGAGAAGCTACAAGACGTGCGGCGGAAAACATAACTACAGTGTCAAGGAACCGATGGATGCAGATCAGCATGCAGAAAAGAGGCAAGAGTCAGTGGTGGCTGCAAGAGAACGAGAGGTTTCAGGACCGATGGAGCCACACAACGTGCCAACGTCTTGGGCTTGTCGCGCGTCCTCCCTTGGAAGCGGCGTCGCGCTATTTCGAGTATTCCCCGTCCATTTCGGTAAAGCGGGTGACTCGCAGTTTCGATGAGATAAAAGTACATACCTTGATCTATGTACGAGAATGTGAGAGAAAGAATTACAAAACAAGTCTGAGAGGGAGAGAGATAGAATCGTTCGTTGGACTGTTAGTTAGTTAGTTGTTAGTGGATGCATCACGTGGACTCTTCGCGCTGGTTGCTTCCATAGGGTACACTGCGGCAGTGCCCTGCCGCGGTACGCCAAGATCCTCTCTTTCTTTCTGTCGGTCAGTCAGGCGAACGGTCGGTCGGAACCACGCCAACGCTGCGGCCCTCCGTGTCGCGCATACGTCATGTCCGGAACAGGCTTTTCCGTCGGTCCGTACCTACCGTTTCGTTCCACTATAGGTCGTCGTACTAACTCCTTTGGACACATGTGTTTTGGAGGTTCAGTTTCCCAGCATCCCAACCCCTAACTGGAAGCCAACCCTTCTCACGGATCCTGTCTCACGCCCCCCATTGCGGGACACTCGATTTTTTTCCTGCTCGCTGACCATGAAGGAACACATGTATTTCTACAGGGTGGTTGTCGGTGTCTTTCTGTCGGTACAACCCTCATCGAAACGAAACAAACAAACGTTCTTATCAACCATGGTTCAACGGGATTGACTCTTGTAGAGCAAGGACGATTTGCATAGTTGTTGTGTACTAGAGGAGGCTGAATCAATATGGCTCTCGTCATCGCAATGGCGTGCGCCATTGCAGTGATGGTCATCGGGGGCGCCGTCGGCTTCGTTGCTCCTGTACACATGCGATGCGTGCGACTCGGAGTACCGCGAGGGTTATCCTTGGTGACGCACGCGGCATCCCGGGATCCCCACGTCGGAATACCCCACAATCGACCCGGTGATATTGCCTACCGTTCCCCTCTCTTGGATTCTGTCTACGAGTACGACGAGTTTGTGCGATTAACGCGGCGGAACCGAGGCAACGATGGAGATGTGGACATCTTTTGGGAACAAATCCAATACGAAGCGTCGTCCGCTTTGCGTATCGAACCGGAAGCCGGTCCTCAACTGTATCAAGGAATACTCTCGCAACCTTCCTTGCTCGAAGCCATTTGTACCCGCATTGCGCACGAAATTGAAACCGAACTGATACCCGCCACCGAAATCAAAAGCCTCTTTCTCGAAATGATCAATCCCGACGACGAGCAGTCGATACGACTGGATCTACAAGCTGTGGCTACACGGACTCCTAGTGTGGAGAACGCCATGACTGCCCGTAAGTACCTCTCACCGGCCCCGCCGCTCATCGTATTGTTCGTTTTTGCCCAGCGATCTATCAATCTAAATCGCCTGGACTCACGTTTCGTCTGCCCCACACACTTAATGTTTGCCTGTCGGCAGTCCTCTTTCACAACGGATACCACGCACTCGTGGCCTACCGAGTGGGTCACCGACTTTGGCTGGCGGGACGCACTGGCTTGGCCAAATACATGCAGTCCACTGTCAGTCGCAAATTCTCCGCCGATATTCATCCGGCTTGCCGCATGGGCCACGGAATATACGTCCGCGTCGGAGCTGGCGTCGTCATTGGCGAAACGGCCGTGCTGGGCAACGACGTTAGCATCTTGGAGGGCGTCACTTTAGGTGGAACCGGTAAGGAAGCAGGCGACCGCCATCCGAAAATTGGCAATGGGGTTATTGTACAAGACGGAGGGTCTGTATTGGGCAATATCGTGGTCGGAGACGGAGCGGTAGTCACCGCCAAATCTATTGTGACCAAACCCGTACCCCCGTTGGCAATCGTATGCGGAGTCCCCGCCGCTATTGTCAATTTTCGACAGCTGGACGACGCCGAGTTCGACGACGATTTGCAACACCACTTGAAAGACAAATACCGGAACGAATGGACACTGTTGCAGTCGACAAAAACCTAGATATGAGGCGTCTGTAGGAACAATCCGTAGAAAACGTGGTGTTACTTAGCGTAAACCCAGTCAATTTAAGTGTACCTGTAGGTATTCTACTACGTGACAATTAACCTGCCTTGGAAGCTTTGTAGATACTGGCAATGGCCTGGTCGAGTTTTTCGTCAAATTCGTCTTCCGTCATGCCGTGTTTCATGTCTTGCGTGAGGGCACGAGAAAAGCTCGCAATCATGCCCTTTTGCTGCGACAGAATTTCGTTCGCTCGTTCGCGTTCGTATCCACCGGACAGCGCCACCACGCGCATGCATTGTGGGTGATCAATGCACTCCTTGTAAAAGTTTTGCTGAGACGGTAGTGTCAGCTTCAACATGACCATATCCGAACTCTTGAGTTGATTCAAGTGGTCCAGGATGCACTTTTTCAAGATTGTCTCACACTCCTCTTTTTCTTCACTGTGAATGTCAACTTCCGGTTCGATGATGGGGATGAGCTCTGCCGCGATGATCTCCTTGGCCAGTTCGAACTGCTGGTCCACGATGGCTTTGATTCCCTCGGCGTTTGCCTTCTTAATGACTGACCGCATTTTGGTGCCGAACATGCCGTTGCCTTTGCCCCGCTTGAGTAATTCGTCGAGGCCAGGTATCGGTTTCATCAGCTGCACGCCGGACGCTTCCGAGGCCAGCCCCTTGTCGATCTTTAAGAACGGTACAATGTTGCGCTTTTGCCACAAATAGTGCCCCGTAGACTGACCTTCGATGTCGCGGTCCATCGTATCTTCAAACAAAATGGCTCCGAGGATCCGGTCGCCATCAAAGGCTTTACTCGTAATGATTCTATCGGGGACAAACATTGTCGGTCAGGTAAGGGCCTGTTGCATGTCCGTCTTTTACTCGAGGAATGCTCATTTTGAATTCGACTCACCTCGTCCTCATTTCGTGGACCTTGTCAAACATGCTTTTCTCGCCTTCGACGTAGGACTGTAAGTCAATTCCAAACACACAAAAGAGAGCGTGAGGAATACTCGCAAACGGGCTATCCGCATTGTAATCCTATCAATTTTGAAAACGTACATCATCCGATATGCCGTACAATCGCAAAGCTTTTGGTGTACTGCCGCCGCTCTGGTCGAGGGCGGCGATAAAACCGTCGGCCTTCAAGACCTTTTCGAACATTGGACCAACCATCAACATCGTATCTAGTTTGCAACTGCGTCTATATCTTTCTCTTGAATTTATGGATGCGAAGTCGTTGTCCCCTCTGCGTGACCCAGGGGCTGTCAACGAAGAAGCACAAGATTCGAGAGTGTTCTGGAAACGAAGCGAAGGCTGGGTTCGTGAAATCTGATAGGCTCATTTATAGGGAGGCTATTTTAGGTCGTGCCTTGTCAAAAAGATCTCATCACTAATGTGTTTTTATCTAGATCTGCGTGAGGAGGCCTCGACCTCACGACTTGAAGCTCTACAAATTTGCAGACTGCGCGCGCGATGCTTCAGCGGCCAGTTCTCGCTTTCTCATATGGTACGCTCTAACAGTTTTATCCGATAGGCCTATACTTTCCGATTGTCAACTCTGATTCAACATGACCGACAAAATAATGGTCCAGACGAAAAAAATGACGTTCACATAAAGGACTCTCAACGTTGGCTTGACAAAAGCAAGATTCACTAGTGATGCCGGTATCCATAGCTTCCCTGTGCTCGAAAAGCAAAAGTTGAGCATGTGCATAACCTCAAAATGATGGCGCACTGTAACTTACAATTGGCATAAAGCGCATCCATGTA
Source organism: Phaeodactylum tricornutum CCAP 1055/1 (assembly GCF_000150955.2). Taxonomy (NCBI): domain Eukaryota; phylum Bacillariophyta; class Bacillariophyceae; order Surirellales; family Neidiaceae; genus Phaeodactylum; species Phaeodactylum tricornutum. The sequence continues at coordinate 94,955 of NC_011669.1, read as the reverse complement.
ATTTATAGAAAGATCATGATTGGCCCCTTCTAGACCTTCGCCTTTGAGTATACTGAGCGCAGAAATGATAACGGCTAACAATGCAGGAGCTTGGATGCCTTGATCAATCAGCAGTTTCAGAGCAGTTGTCACCGAGAACGGATGCTCCGATGGTGGGAGGAAGTAGTCCAGATAATGAAAATAATAATGGCTCCAAGGTGCACCAATCAGTCCAAAGATCGCAAACCTTCCGGCACGTACCCAGTCTATGCCGAAAACCTGTGCGGTACCACGCCAATGCTCGAGCCCTTGTCCGCAGAGATCTCCGCCTCCTAAAATGAAAAAAGCGGTTATGCTTTTGACGAGAAGCGGATGTTTTTCAAGAATAAAGTAATACGAATCCCACGTTTCCGACAGACTTCTCGATAGGGAAAGTCTTGCATGAGGGTTTTGCAGATTTAGGACCTCATCTTGATTGTTTGCTGCACCTGTTTGACAGGGTTGCTCTATGCCTTGTGGTGCTGATTCTTTAACGAGACTGCTGTAGAGCAGAAGTGGTGACTGTTCGCTTCCCATTTTGTGTCCCGCCTTTACGTTTTCCGCAAATGTTTGATGTTTGGCAATGGGGGAAAACTTGGCCTAAAGGATATTTTGATTCTACGAAACGCGACGCTAACTTTTTGTTGCCGAACAAAGTCTGAACGTGTAGGTATTTGGACTGCAATACGCGACCCGGGAATGCGACAGGGTCACATGCAACTCTGACCGAAAGCTCATGGATTGCGTCGCACAATCCTCCAGATCCACTGTCAGCTCCTACGTTTCTGATCAATTTCTTGCTCCTGGTGTCCACATTTATCGGCAAGAACTGGCACGATGCCGCTGTAAGAAGCCCTTGAGTGGGGTTTCATTTCAATCACCGTTTTGACGTCAAATTCAAAAAGGCTACTGCAAACTATTCACAACTTGAAAGTCCTTATCTTGCCGTTCCAATACTAATATAATTGAAATCAACACTATTGCATCCATAACCGTCTCAAATTGGAGTTCTTGATTCTGGCTTTTCCGTGTACAATTCCCCTTGGCAGGACAACAAACGGGCCTCCACAATAGATTTCATTGCCACCATCCCAACATATCACACGTTATGTCATGACTGTGAGTAGTGTTATAGTATTGGCATAAACCTACGATATATCCAAAAGAATACTCCAAAGGTCTGCTTGGGTCTGAGTTGCGCTGTCCCCGTGTGTAGCTCCTACGGTCCTCTAGGCGACAGTCTGCCGGACCAAAACTACTGGCAAAATAGCAGCGGTTTTTGTAATGCACACCTTTGGAGGACAAGGTTGCTTTGCATTTTTTCTATACACCCTGTCGGACCTATGCTTAGGCTTCGTCCTTTTTGTTGAGCTTTAGCGAAAGGTAAATAGACCAAAAGAAGAAGACTCCATTCAAATAGAGCACTCGAAACAATGGAGGTACAAAACCAATGTTAATGACAGTCGCCGGCAGCCATAGTTTCCCTGTCGAGAGGGAATGTTACACAGACTGTTAGAAGCATGTATGCATCTCACTTGTCAACGAAAATCTCCATAGGAGGTGCCGTGGAAACTGAACTTACAATTGGCCAAGATAGTGTCCTTGTAGTCGTTATTCAGTTGATTCTTAATGGCGCTAGGAGTCTTGCCTTCCAAAGTCCCCAAGAATACAAAGATCAACACGGTAAATATTGGAGCTTGTACAAACTGATCGATGAGAACTTTGATGCCGTTGGTGGTGGTGAAGGGCTCTGTGGTGGGAGGGATCTGTCCGTCCAAAGCCAGATAGTAGAAGTGATTCCAGGGAGCCTGTAGTACGAGCCCAAAGATAGCAAACCGCGCCGAGCGAAGCCAATCAATCCCGAATTCCTCGAGCGCTTCTTGCGCATCACCTTCTTGTTTCTTTTGAAAATCCTCTAGAGTTTGCCCTGCCAAGTCAGCTGCTCCCAGAATGATACCGGCAGTGACTGACTTGACAATCAAAGGATTCGCCTCGAGGGCTCCGTTGTAGGCGGACCAAGCCTCGGCCGGTCCCAAGTTCTCGACGAGTGGTCGGTGTTACGCTACCGGTGAAGCTCGTCGATTTCGATGCTCGCCCGATACGTTGTCGTGTCGGGCTGGATGGAGTAAACGCCCAGGCGACGGTACTGCACAAAGCTAGAGGAAGCAACGTAGCAGTCTTCATTCGACAAATCTTTTTCGTAAAAAAGCTCGTGTAAGAATTTCCCCCTTACTGTCAATGGACAACGGTAAGGAATGGAACGCCAAGAGGTAACAAACAGTAAGCAAGAACGAATTATACTGCAAATGATCCGGTAGTTCGTCCAAAATGATCGACGGGCCTAGCCCGAGTCGACCGAAAGCTGACGTGTGTTTCGGGCCGTTCGGTACTCGAACTCAAGCACTTCCGGGTTTTCGAAAGAGAGGTTTGGGGTTTTCAATAAGTGACTGATTGTGAAAGGCGGACCAAATTGGAAACTGCTGTCTTTCTACTGCACTGTCTCTCGCGTCTTGCGTGCCTTAGGTTGTTGTGTTGTTCAAAGGACGACCTCCACCGGTAAGACTTTCTTTTAGTGGCCCCGTGCGTCGATCATGGACTTATCTACGGTTCAATCAGTCGCGGTACTGATTGGCAAGATATACGGTATTTATGCGGTGGGTGCCATGACGTTGGCAGCGGCCGTTGCCGTCCGACAGGAATATAAGATTTGGCAACCGTCCAGTTTGCCGTCACTGTCAATCTGGGGAATGATCAAAGTGTTTTGGTTCAATATCGTATGGTTCGTGTTGTGTTTGGTAGGTTCCATCCTGATTAGTGCAAAATGGTGTCTACAGTTGGGACGTTCCGATATTGAGTACGAAGGCAATCAATGGGTCGAGGCGACCGTCGCACGAATCTGTGTGACTCTTTTCGTCGGACCCGTCCGAGTCGACGGAACGGAACATTTACCACCGAACGATAAGAACCCCGCACCAGTGTACGTGGCGAATCACGAAAGTCAAATTGATGTCGGCGTCGTCTACTACCTGGGACGGAGGTTCAAATGGATCGCCAAGCAATCGGTCCTGTACCTGCCCGGAGTGGGTCAAATCATGTGGCTATCCGGCCACGTGCTGATTCAACGACAAGGTCGGAACAAACAGTCCGTATCCAACCTGTTTGAGAAATCCAACGCGGCGGTGCAATCCGGGGTGCCCATGTTTTTCTTTCCGCAAGGCACGCGGTGGATTGCGAATCGACGAGAGTTCAAGGACGGTGCCTTTAAGGTTGCCTTGGACAATAAAAGTACACTGATTCCGCTGTCAATTGGCCTTCCTCGCAACGCTTGGAATTGTGCCTATCCAGTCAGTTTGTTGTGGGGACGATCGACGCCGGAACCGATCACGATCACGGTGCACCCGTCGATTCCCGTGAAAGGTACCGAGTCTCGCGACGAGTTGAAGCAACGGTGTTGGGATCAAATATATAGCGTCCTGGTCCCACCAGTGTCGACTTCCTCCGCAACTGCCGGTGGCAACGACTCCGACAAGAATAAGTAAATGGAACGGCTTACGACGACGGCAACAATTGTTTTACAATCCTACATATATATATATATATATATATATATCAGAGATGTGGTCACCGGAGCCGGGCACGGGACATTCGAACCGTAGCAATCCTCGGTTTTGGTTCCCACTCGAACCCGTTACTGAGCCGGTAGCAAGTGTGCCGATTCCGAAGTCTGCCAGGACGCCGCGGTGGCCGCCGTCAAAGCATCCACGTGGGGTCGAAACGTAGCGGGGCTGGAGTCGTTGTGATGGTCTCTTTGACGGTTTCCGTTTTCGTCGTGGGTCGTCTGGACCGTGCGATACGTCGTTTCGTGCTCGCGAAAGGAATCCCCCAGAATGATGCCGACGCCAATACCGAGACTGAAAATGGTCACGGCAGCGTTCATGATCGTTGGAAGGTGAAGAATGCGTAGCAAGGAATGCAAGAAAACAAGCAAGGACGGTTGGGCCGTTTGTCGCTTTGTTTGATGCGGAAGTGGTGATGGTGTCGGGGCAACGGAAGCTTCGTCGCGCGAATGGACAAGATGGGCGATCGCGTGCGGTGCTAACGGTAGAGGTGATGCGCTACGTTCGGTCCGCAGGGATACCATGAATTCGGTTGTTACTGTCAACGCCTTCACACAAGCAATCGTCAGTGACTGTTCTCGTGTTCTCGTTCCGTTCCGTCCGGTACACTCTCTCTTGTGTTTCGCCACACGCCTCGAGGGAGCAGGTAGTGAAGGATTGATACGGTTGGCAGGTACGGTACCTACCTATATATATATGGCGGGAAAGACGACGCTCACTATGAATCGCCAGTGTGTATTCTCTCTGGGCACATCAAAAGTGGTGTCACCCATCGGGCGTTCCAGGGGACGAACGAGTCTTTTTTGAAAGTGGTTGACACACGTGGGTCCGTCGTCACGACGACCCTAATTATGTGACGTTACCTGGTACAGTATTTTGTCGTCAGAGGTATCTTTCGTCTGGACGTCGAACAACAAAAAAGGGATGTTCTCTACGTCACTATGTCTCGAACGACGACAGTCCGCCTTCGGAGCCTGGAACTAGACGTAGTACGTACTTGTGACATGTCGTAGGAAGTCAGACAACTACTTGGATCCGTGGAATTCTCAGGAACACAGATGCTTCCCCACCTGTTGGACGGCCAGCGCGCAGATGGCACGAACTGTGCGAACGTCCGACTCTCACGGCTTCCTCGGTGATCCATGGGTACAGTTTACACTTAGTATGATTAGGATAGGGCTGGGCTGGGCTGGGCTGTTTGTCTCTGACTGGGAGTTGGTTGGCGCTCGTCTGCCCCCCTGCCATGCAATACGAGAAAAAAAGCTTCATGTCAAAGGAATATAGGTAGGAGGTACCCTACTCATATGGAACACTGAGAAATTGTTCCGTCAACAAAGAAAAACCAAGGTCCCCAAAGCTTGGGTCCGTCTCTTGCATTCATTCATCTACTGACTGTAAACATAAATCGCCACAGTATTTTTGAAATGAGCACTGCCCAGACTACCACCGCAATGGAAGACGTTGAATCCGGAGACGGTACCGGGAACTACGGCAACGAAATCGCGGACGACAGTAACAATAATAACCCTCGGGTACTGGATCGCGACGACAGCGAGCTCGACAAGCATGATGATCCCTTTGCTCCACGCGAAGGCAAAACCCTCACCTGGACTAACATTCACATGACCTTGGTACGTGCGAACGACGATGTAAAGGTTTTGTTGTGTATCGTTCTGCCGTAGCGCATCGTTGTTCGATCGTCCTCGCTCGCATTCTCATCGTCATTGTCGTCGCCGCTATCCCCCACATATAGGCTGGAAAGGGTGAGGAGTCCGAACGCAAACTTCTCGATAACGTGTGGGGCGAGGTACCGGAGAAGCAAACGACGGCGGTCATGGGTCCTTCCGGAGCCGGCAAAACGTCGCTTTTGAATATTCTCGCCGGTCGCGCCAGTTCGCACGGACGCGTCAAGATCGAAAGCGACGTTCGTCTCAACAACTATTCCGTCGATCCGACCAACATCAAGGTCCGCAAGCTGATTGCCTTTGTTGCGCAGGACGATTCCTTGCAGGTCACTTCGACGCCCCGGGAGGCCATTCGCTTTTCCGCCAAGTTGCGTCTACCCAGAGCTACGACAGATCACCAGCTCGACAAACTCACCGACCGCATGATCACCGAACTAGGACTCACGGCCTGTGCCGATTCCATTGTCGGAGGGGAACTCATCAAGGGAATTTCCGGAGGAGAACGTAAGCGTACTTCGGTCGGGGTCGAACTCGTCGTCAAGCCTGCCTTGGTCTTTCTCGACGAGCCTACCAGTGGTTTGGATTCCTTCAGTGCCGTGCAGTTATGTCAGGTTCTCAAAAAGGTAGCCAACGCCGGATCGTCCGTTTTCTTTACGATCCATCAGCCTTCTTCGGAAATCTTCAATTCCTTCGACCATTTGATCCTCATGAACAAGGGACGCGTCATGTACACCGGCTCGGTCCACGGAGTGCCGGACTTCTTTGCCTCTCGAGGACATCCCAATCCTCCCAACTACAATCCGGCCGATTTCATCATGAACGTTGCACAGTCGGTGCCCGTCAAGCAACTCAACGAGGATGGATTCTTCCCCACCGACGAACGCAAAATGGGGGAAGCCTTTGTTCCGGATGACGGAAAGGATGCTCTCGGGATTACCGTTACCCGTCGCACTGCTCGTGGTGTTGACGTGTACGACACCAAACCCCCCGGTCTCGTGACGCAGGTCAAGCTGCTCTTTACTCGTGAAATTAACAACTTGCGTCGGGATGTTACGGCTCTTGGTGCCCGCTTTGGCCTCACCATCTTTTTGGGAGTCTTGGTTGGTATCATCTTTTTGGATGTGGGCAAGACTGATCCCACTGTCGCGGTCAATCTGCAGTCCCACTTTGGTGCCCTCATTATGGTCCTCCTTATGAGCATGTTCGGGACCGCCCAACCCGCCCTGTTGTCCTTTCCCGAAGAACGCCCCGTCTTTTTGCGCGAGTATTCCACCAATCACTATTCGGTCATTTCTTACTTTTTATCGCGATTGACCATGGAAGCCGTGGTGACTGGACTTCAGGTATTTGTGCAGGCCATTATCACGTACTTTATGATCGGCTTTCAACTGTCCTTTGGTTTGTTTTGGGCCGTTACGTACTCTCTCGCCATGGCCAGTACGGCGTTGGCCGTGTTGCTGGGTTGTTCCGTGGAGGATCCCAAACTAGCACAGGAAATGTTGCCGATTTTGTTTGTGCCGCAGATGCTCTTTGCCGGCTTCTTTGTCGTGCCTGATTTGATTCGTAAGTGGTCGGTGTTGAGCTGTGCAAAGATGGCGGTCCCGCCCTGTCTGTACCGACCGATTTTTGGAACCACCGTGTGATGCGTTTCTCACACGACAAATTCATTTCTCATATTTATGCTACAGCTGTCTGGTTGCGCTGGGCTCGTTACCTTTGTACCTTGACCTACGCCATTCGCATTCTCTTGGTGGAAGAATTCTACGATTGCGATCCTGGTAATCCAGAAGCCAACAATGCTTGCAACGACTTGGTCTCGAACATTGACGCCGACCCGGACGAGACGTGGTGGAATTGGTTGGTGCTCGTAGCGCTGTTCGGGGTCGCCCGTATTTTTGCTCTCTATATTCTCCGTCAAAAGTCCACCAAATTCTTTTAAAACACACCCGAGACCGTGAGTTTCGTTTAGTATATATAGAGGACCATTAAGTGTAAATTGTTGGCATTTTCGCGTCTCCTTTTTAGCATGCGTACAGTGAACGCGTTTGTTTCCAAGAACATCCATCATGCCTACTTTATTCATTTATGAAAACTGGCAACACACGGTTTCGCAGTCTAGTATGGTACAACGAGACTCGGCATCCCATGCGCTCACCAATGGATCACCAACGTCTCACAGTGTCGTGATTTTTGTGATATGGAACACATTTACTTTTTGGCGTGGCGCTGGCGTTCCGCAAAGTCGGTCCATTGTCGGCCTCCAGTTGACGCGGCTACGACGCCTACTTTGGCGTCGGTCGTGGCAAACATGCTGCTGGTGTCCGTATGCCCCTTTTTCTTCTGAAAGGATTGCCAAGATTTCTGTTTCTGATTGGCTTGTTGGTGTTTTTGTTGTTCTCGGTGTTTACTTTTGAGGGATTTTAGCGCGCGACGTTTGCGATTGCGTTCCGCTTCACTGTCCGTATCCAAGGGAATCAGGTGGGACGGCACGGCAAAGTCACGAAGCAATTTCTCTTTTTTCTTTTTCTTTTTGGCAGGTTCATGCGTATCAGCGTCATCGTTGCCGCCGTGGGGATGGGAAGGACCGTCGTTATCACCGTTGTCGTCGTCGACGTTGGTGCCGGATGCGTCCACAGGTCTTTTGGCTATGGGACTGGTATCAGTAGTGATCGCTGCGGATATGGACGATGCGAAGGGGGGAGGTGATGATTGTGATGGGGCTGACGATAGCCGCGTGATTTCCAAAAGTTGTTGCAAGTCCGAGCGCAGGCTCTGCAACGACAGATCTTCCGGAGCAGCCCGCAAGAGTTCTTCCACGTCCGCCAATTGTTGCTCGGTTTCGGCCAGTTCTTGCGCAGCCGTGGACGCTTCGGCCGACATGGCGAAGATACCGCAGGAAACGGCAACGAGACAGCAAGCGCTCGGTTTTGTTCGTTGCCGCCGTCAACGTGGTCGAGTATCTGCCTCAGGTAGAAATTCACAGGATGGCAATGAAAATACTGCGAAACGGTAGATCGCAAACAGTAATAACGAAAGACAAGAGTATCTAGTTTGCAAGTGCAGGGAGGGAGAAAATGCCCATGGTGTTACACTCTTCCTTCCCGTCGTCCTAACTCTCAGGAGTAAGGGTGGGACGTGGATGTTGTCCCACTGGTATAATTGTTTATCGTTTTCCAGTTTTGGCCAATGCAAAGGCATCCAAAGCCGTCCATACGACAGGAAAGTTCGACCGACGAAAAGATGTCTAGCACTAAGTATATTGGTCTGATCTGATATATATTCTTTTGTAACTATGGGCAATTACAGATATATACGACACCAAAGGCTTAATTAATCCAGGAGATTGGCAATTATCCGTCCGTGCACAGAGTTGAAAGAGCAGTCTGGTCCATTTGGATTGACAAGCAACTGCCTGTATTCAGAACTGACTGTTCTCAAATACCAATACTTCAAAGAAAGCACAGTATTCAACACTACTAGTGTCTAGTCTACCGGCCGTTGTCCTATATATAGGACAAGAAAAGAAGCAAAAACATAAAGTAATCCTGTAGCGGTAGTACAAAATTCTACACAAAAATGGAATTTGACCATGGTGATCAAGAATCACACTTTTACTATTTAAAATAGGACATGCATACATAAAACTTGTACCATATTGTTCGTTAGGCGCCGTGACAGGTAGCCATGTGGTTTGCATAGCACAGCTTCCCCTTGGTGGTATAACAAACCCACGGTTCTCTGGAGTGAGGTGTTTCTTCATCTTTGCACACTGAGCAAACATATGTTGTCTTCTTGGAACACACCAAGCATCGTCCTTGTAGTCTATTGCTGCTAAAACTACCGTCTTTGTTCTTTCTTCTTTTTTTGGTTGGTGTTAGATGTGCGTACAGGCCACTTCTTGGTTCTCCCGTAGTCCTTGAAAGTGCTGGGCTGTCATTGTCCAAATTTGCCTCCACGAAAACTCTGCGACTTCCAACATTGTCGTATTGGTTATCCACTAGCTCCTCAGCCAAGGCAGTGTAGAAGTCTTTCTGCTTTTCTTCTCTCCCGTTAGCTCTTCCTATTCCTGTACACAGACTGTAGGCCAACCAAGTGTCAACAACAATCATTCCAAATATTGAGAGGTTAACCCTTGTCGACCAATTTGTTGTACCCAACTTTCGTTCAAGCATCAGTGTATCCTGACGACTTCGATTGTGCCTGTCAATCATCCCACATGCAGAATAGTATAATTCCGCTGCTTTGGGCTGTGGAATGATAATTTCCAGCCTCTCTGGATCTGCATCCGGAGATTGGTCAATCTGTCTCCAACGATAGCGTACATAGGGCTTGCCTGCATCCAGACTGGAAGCACTCGACACAAAATATCGGCGGTCCCTGTCCATCCACACAAAAGCCAACAGAGTGCTATAATTTGTATCAACATCTCGCATCACAAGCCCTCTCCGTTCGCCTCTCTGGTTCAACTCTAAAGTCGAAAGGTATCTCATCGGATATTGTTTTGTTGCTGTTTTACAACTCCAATAAATCTCAAACCATGTCGCTGCAACTCCATAGCTGTACCAACAGATGAAAAATACAAGTCAGCGCAAACAATCCGATCCGTCCACCACCAAGGAAGGACAAGCTCTTTGAGGATCTTTGTTCCATGCAGCAACTGTTCATTGTAGTCCCCATCATTTTCTGTTGCTGTCTTACCCTTTACAACCTTCAATCAAAGCATGATACCCGAACAGCCGCATGCGGCATTTTGAATCTCACAACCGTTTTCGGGCTTTCGGTCAATAGCCACATAATTGGGGAGTCCATGATTTATCCATTCCCCCCCCCCCCCCCCCCCCCTTGTCCATACCATCGCGACATTGATTCATCCACACAAATAAGATGAGATGGTTTGAAAGTATTGGCTCGATGATTGTTGTATCTTTCAACAAAATCATCAACAAGTTGCCACCGAAACGTATGGGAGCTCATACCTTCCGGCCGTTCAGGACACTGGTTGCTCCATCGGATATTTCGCCAAAGATCATCAAAGCGCTGCCGCGACATTCCTGTTTTTCCGAATGCAGGGGCAGGAATGTATTTTGACGGCGCGGTTGTGGACCACAATTGCGATCGACTGCTAAATTCAAATTTTGTCGCAAGAATTAGAATGCCAAAGAATCGAAGCAGCTCTCCTGTTGACATGCAGTGCTTGTTCTGTTGGACAAGCTGCACATTTGTTAGCTGACACATGGCGCTCAGTTGGTCGGGTGGAAACATGAGAAGAAAATATTGCAGCCGCGAATATTTTCCATCAATGTCAGAGTCTGGACCAAGAAGGTCGCCAATTGGTGTATTGATGCCAAACTGCTTACTTTGGACACTGCCATTTATATCAATCAATGTAGCTTGCTTGTCAGCATACCACTTTGTTTCATGAGCCATTACAAAGGAAGCGTCTTCAACACCCCAAACCTGCATGGCTACTTGTGCGGTAGGTCCTGCTACCTGTTCCCCCGCAGCTATTCCAATTTCCATCATCGGTTGTGCTGGAAATTCCAATTCTTCATCAGGAGAAGTCTCCTGCAAGACCGCTTCTCCTTCCTCTTGCTCTGGAACGGCCAAATCTGTGTCTGCGTTGTCTACTGCCGGTATTGGTGCTGCGGGACTGGATGGTACTGTCGACTGGTCCGGTTTGAAGAGTTTGACGCTACGGATGTTCAGAGTGCTCCGCTTGACTGATCCTCCGCCAATATCAAAGTCAGCAGTAATGAAGGTTGATACACGGTTGTTTGGCGCCTTTCTGGTATTGTTGACCTCCACAACAGTCCCCACAACAACCTTGGTGGTCCTCAAAGCACCGTATCGCCGAGCACACTCACTCAAATGGACAACATGACAGGCCTTCGCTGTCACCTGAGCACCAATCTTTCGGCGGGAATCCCCTTCTGACATAATTTGTAATGAGCTTGGTGTAAGTTGTGTATAAAAGGTTGACTATGAGGGATGCAATGGACACTACATTGACTCGAGAATGGCTCAGTTCGGGTCGAAAAAAAAAGCAAATATATTTTGAGTAACCCTAGCACTGACGACAAATGCTCTTAAAATGTTAAGAAATAGAGCATGCCATGCTCTCCCAAGACATTTCAGAGCATGGGGAACACGATGGTAGCATTTGTTTTAAACAGATCTGAGTATAATGTATAGTTCTAGAGGTTTGGAAAATGTCCTTTATTGAGGATGGGTCCTCAATATAGGACAGAAGTAGACTAGACACTAGATGCAGTAACACTTTGGACAACGAACTCTCAGTAAACTTGACGGTTACTTGCGTTATGACTATTTACTCTTAGCTTAGCAAAAAGGGTCTTCAGTTAGAAACCAAGTCTGTGGAGACTCAACAGAAACTGCGTGCATAGGTGCATATCTGCGATCTTCGGTTTAGATAGAGAGCAACAGCTGTCACAGAAAGATTGCACAGGGATTTGAGTCCTGGATGGATCACAATCATGAGTCTGGATAGAGAATAATCGTGATTCTTGAGAAAGTAACGGTAGTTTGTTAACGCAGTAATGCGTGTTCACTGTCTTCAGGAAGACCCCATTGTACGGTGTTTCCCTGACACATTCTTGGCGGTCCCACGAAATCTTGTGAATCTTCACTTGTAGGAAAGTACGTAGCCATTTCTGGTACCAGTCCTGGATAGAGAATAATCGTGATTCTTGAGAAAGTACCGGTAGTTGGTTAACGCAGTAATGCGTGTGTTCACTGTGTTCAGGGAGACGACACACAGTTCTGGAAAGGGCGATCCATCGGAGCAACACTGCGTTTTCGTGTGAGATCGACTTCGACACAACGCACTTGTGGATAGCAAACAAGTGAGTATGCCAATACTTTCGTTGAGGACTGGTCAACCAGTGAATCCTGCAAAACCCAAACAGTCCCAATCAACCAGATGGATTCTGCAAACGATCATGGCCCCATTCCTTATCCTGATGGTGATGTTAAATTTTTGCAAAATCCGGTCTTCCGATTTTGATGTATGGAAGGGTACTGAATCACCTAGAGCTGAGGTCTCTCCAAGAGTACTGTCACCGTTTGAAGTTGGCGGCTTCAAACCATATTTTCTTCGGGGGAAGCTGGAATGGATGAACAACTTTTTTACTGATCAGCGGGAATTTTTCCGGCTTTTAGAAAGTGAACCGGCGATGGAGCGAGTGCCAGACACCGTTCGAATCTGGGCGTTACCGAAACCATTGCAGAGCCCCACTCGGAATCACGACAGTGTGCTACTAGAATCCGAAACAAGCCAGGTTTTAGTGAATATCCTGGGGCGTTTCTCGAGGAGCGTGGAGATGATTGATTTGCTGTCGGGTACGCAGCACATTGTCACAAGCAACGGAACGGACGCTGCCGGCAAGCCCTTGAATGACCTCAATCATGTTTCAGCCGTGATGGTTGATACGTTGGACCAGATGGGCAAAGAGATTTGGCTCCCTTGTGGATTCCATGGTGATACAGTCAACAATGAAACGAGCTCGGAGTACGTTCGGATCATTGATGTCGCAACCATGAATATTCGCGCAGGCCCTCGTCTTCCGTTTGCCGGTGGTGCATGTGCCGCCGCAGCTGTGGATATTTACGGATCCGACAAAGCCCCTCACATTTGCGCCTTTGGTGGAACCCACGGTTCTCACGACGCGGGAGAATTCCTCCCTTATGTCTCTTGTTATGATCGAGAGGCGGAAAAATGGCACTATCCATTTGGTGCTTTACCGTATGGTCTAGACCACGGCAATGCTGTTGAGATTCCTGCCGGGTTGTGCAGTCCCGATGATCCAAGAAGAATGCTGATTCTAAACTATCGAAAATCGTCCTATGGCAATCAGTCTTCGACTATTCTTGGGTTTGATTTTCCGTCTGGGGGATGGAGTACAGATGCAAGTATACAGTTAGCTGATCCATACCGACTAGGCGCATGGTATGTTTTTGCGAATATTTCGCACGAGGGGCCTCTGGACGCATTAAATGCTCCCAGAGATGCAAGCGGTTTGGTTGTGGCAAACGATGGTCGTAGTGTAATCAACTTCGGAGGGGTTTCCTACACATATCAAGACCGCCGGAGGATGAATGTCTTTTCCATTGTCAGAAACTTTGATGTGTGCGAGAAGAAATGGACCAAACTGGGAGACTTGGCTATGCAATGTTTTGCCTTGCAGTCAGTTGCAAGCTCTGACCTAAATGTTGCCTTCACTTGTGGTGGGTGGGCACGCTCTCAAAGTAAGCAGGCAGCTCACATATAATCATCACTCCTGGAATAGAAGTGAATGACTCATTGCTTTTTTTCTGCCTCGCTCTTTTCTATTTCTCAAATTTTAGAAAACATGAACAATCCTTGGTGCCTGGCTGCTCGCTTTCCCAACGTCACATTTCAAAACCACCGCCTAGCAAGCAGATTGTAAAATATTCCAGCAACGTCGACCTTCCGTTTTATGTTTCGGGCACCGATCCGACAATCATCACCTGATTTTTTGATTAGACAAACATTACATTAATGATTTTCAAATCGATTCGAACACAGTATGGTAGTGTAACGTAAGTTAAATTAGTCACGGTATGGTGGTTCCATTCGAAATGACAGTGTCGAAACAGTTCATGATGATGATGTCCAAACCGGTACTCCACAATGTCGTTTCTATTGTTCATTGTGTCTGGCATCCTGAGTATAGACGCAAAATTACAATCCAAGTGGTGTGTGTGTAATTGATGGTTGCGTTTCACGTTTACGTTCTCTCAGTCTGTCGGTGTCAATTCCCAAAGCCTCGGTAAATAGTCCATAGTGAACAAGGAATGAGGAAACGCCGTTACCAAGGGGAACCTTTAGTCTACCCAACACTCGCTATCAGTCAGTTGTTCAGGCTGAATTAGGAAGAGAATGGCAGGGACACCATTGATAAATTCACGTTCGGTGTGTGCCTCGGCACCAGGAAAGGCAATTCTCTTTGGGGAGCACGCGGTGGTGTACGGCGAACCAGCGGTGGCGGCGGCCCTCGACGATTTGCGTATATTTGTCTTGTTTACGCCGACGTCCCACAACTCAACCCACGCTTCCGTCATTCGCGTCGTTATGCCCGATTTGCCGACCCCGGTGGACTTTGCCTTACCCGTATCGCTCTTTACCAGCATGGAGTCCACCAATACCCCACCGACTCCCGATGACGCGACAGTTTTGGCACAGCTGCTCCACACAGCAGATCCTACACTCGACGATTTTAGTGTACAAGCACTCACGCCCGTCTTGTATTTGTGCAATCAAATCTTGTTAAAGCCGTTGCGGTTTCGGTCCGAGTCGAACCCTAGTGCTGACGGTGGCTACGAATTGTGGGTCCGCTCGCAGGATTTGCCCGTCGGAGCAGGATTGGGATCGTCCGCCGCCTTTGGAGTTGCCTGTGCGGCAGCTTTGATACAGTATCGACAAAACTTGACGGCTACGCACGCGGGCACAGCTGCAGGTACAACATCGACGAATACGCCGATACAGTACGGTCCACCGGACTCTGCCACACTTAGTGAGATTGACCGCTACGCCTACTATTCCGAAATCCTGCTTCACGGAACGCCCTCAGGTATTGACAACGCCGTCAGTGCGCATGGTGGAGCAATTATCTTCACCAAAGACGTTGCGAGTACGAATGGCACCGTTAAAATGGAGCACTTGACCCCATCCGACGATTTGACCTTGTCCCTCGTCTACACGCACGTCCCGCGCAGTACCAAGACTTTGGTAGCCGGAGTACGTCATTTCTATCAACGACACGTAGGCTTTGTGACTTTGATACTCGAAGCCATGGGCGCGATTGCCCGTGACTTTGAGCAAGCGATTCGGGATCGGACCAATGCGCACCATGGCGACCACGCCAGCGACTCGCATGACTTTGGTGAACGCGTCTTGACCATGGTTCGGACCAATCAGTACTTACTGCAAGCCGTCGGTGTGTCCCATCCCAGTCTCGACCACGTGTGTGCCGTGGTCCACGAGCACTTCCGGGACTACGGGGCGGCCAAATTGACCGGTGCCGGTGGTGGGGGCTGTGCCTTCGTCTTGTGGAAGCCCGGCCTCGCGGCGGACGTTCTCGCCACGCAACGACAACGCTTACAATACGCTCTGACGACGACCCTCACCCCATCGCCACCGTACCGATACCAGTGTCTGGCATCCGTCGTGGGTGGGGAAGGAGTTTTGTTTCTCCCCGCTGGCGATTTTCCGTGGGATGCGACGACGCCGTCTTCCGCGACCCCTTCGCGATCCGCGACCAATGTCGGTCGACTGGTGAGTGCGCTCACAGTGAGCGCACTCGTGGCCACCACTTGGATGGTTTGGAGGTCGATTGGGACCAAGGCTAGGTGAAGGAGAGGAACGAGCGATAGACTTGAATCCAGTGATTCATGCTCGACAGTATCACACGTCAGGGTACCGGGTTTTTATCCGTATGTACACCAGTGCTTGTACACACACACACACACACACACACACACACATACGCACTTTAAAGTTTAACTCTGGCTGCTATAATATATAGTCGTCGTCTTCCGCGTCATCAAATTGTCCTTCCTCCAAATCGACAATGCGTGTTTCCGTGTCGCTGCTGTCGATTTCGTACTCGGGTGGTACAATGAGCAAGTCATCCAGTCTGGACAAGATTGCGTCCCGTTCCTGTGTCGTGGTAGCATGGTCTTCGAGCGATGTTGTTGATGGTGGTGCCACGAACGCAGCATCGCCCACGACCATGTCGTCACTCGCCACGCCGTTGCCGGTAGCGACCACGTGTGGAAGCGATCCCAGTCTGGTATCGTCGCCAAAGACCATGCCGCCGCCGAAGAGTTCTTCTTGGGGCTCCTCCGACTCGTTGGGATCGACCGGATGCAAGGCAACTAATGTAGATAAGGCGTCAAAGAGAGCTTGGCACTGTTGGGGTACGGTTTGAGTAGTGCCGGGGTTGTCGGGGTCAGTGGGATCGGGGGTCGACGGTCCGAGTGGTTCCAAGAAGCATTCCAGCATTGGCGTCGCCCCATCGGAGGAGCATTGTAGATATACGCACATGTTGGGTTGGTCTTCTTGTGCGAGTGCGTGCAGTTCAATGGCGGAACCAGCGATGCAAGTATCGGCGTCGTGGTAATTTGGTATGCGGGAGCTACCACTGGTGGGGAGCGGTGTCGACTGCACCGGCAATGGCGAGTGGGAGTGTCCGTCCTCGGTGAGGTTTGGCAGTGCCAAGAGCACGACGCGTTCGCTGGTCACCAAGACGCGGGCCGGAACGCGAGTGATATTGTCCACGCACGTAGATCCGTTGGGACTTTCGAGTGCGTCGTCGCTTTCGTTGTCGTCGGTAGTGTTATTCTCGGTGCTGTTGTTGTTGTCGTCGTCTTCCGTTAGCTGGATGCGCAGGACGACGTCCATCCAACGTTCGGACAAGATTGTTTCGTCGGGTCGGAGGAACTGTTCCGTAGCGGTCCGCCACGCATGGGGGAAACAAGCCCGTAGCGTGTGGAGTTGGGCGTCGGCGCCGCGCCGGATTGGAGCTTCGTCCAAGTCGGCAGTGTCGAACGTCCAGAGGGACGTCATGGCGGCGGCAGCGGATCTTGCCGGGCGTTGTACAATTCCCTGCCTTGGTTGCCTATCTATCTACTCTATCTATCTCTCTATTGTCTGTCTAACCCAGTTTACCTTTTGGGAGAGGTATGTATTCGATCGTCGTTCGTCCTTCTCGAGCTGTCGATGGTTGTATCTGAGAGTGCGTTGTCAAAGGGTGGGGTTTTTTCTGGCGTCGGAGGGTGTAACTTTAGCCCTACCCTCGGTCACAACAGGAATCTTGGGGTGTCTAGTTCCAAAAACCGTCAACTGGAATGTAACTGTCATGTTCAATTGGAACGGTTCGTACGGGCGCCCTCCGAACCTGCACGGGGGGTACCAAGGGTGTGTTGAGTGTGGGTCGTGGTGTTATAAATCCTCACAACAAGAACGACTGGCGTGTGAGGGCTTGGGTTGGAAACTCGCAAGGAAATCGTACGATTCCACTGTCTAACGCCCCTTTCGATTTTTGGAAACCAACGTGTACCGTATCCGAAGAGACTTGTCTATATACCATGATAAGTGATATTTGTCGCCGTTCTATTTGGAGAAGACACTTAAGAGTCACAAAACGCGTGTACTCCGTGGAAAGTGTGAAGTACGTACACGATTGGCGAACGCGGAAATCCAAAACCATCTCCCGGCACGCGAACCGGCGAGCGTCCGGTACGGCAAAACACTAGTTGAGAGGGGAATGTTCGGATCGGTGGTGGTGCCGGATTGGCGCAAACCGTACCTACCACTCCACGCTTTCGGTGACGGTCCAGGGATACAAGTGTTGTTGTGCACGTACACGGGTATTACACACATATACCTACCTGCCTACCTACCTGCCTACCTACCTGCCTACCTACCTGCCTACACACGCATACGCCCACATTGACACACCCTCTCGATAGAGCATCTCTACCCATTCGGGAGACTCACGGGCCAACCAAGAAAGTCCCCGTGGTTCCAATCAGTCGGGGAGAGAACGAAGCGGCAATCGGTAGATCGATCGAACAAACGATCAATCGAACGATCGAACGATCCTTGACGACAAGGATCGATTCCGTCAGAGTTTGCATAGGTATCCTACCGTTTCTGGACCCAAATATTCCGAGAGGGAGAGGCTCGTTCCATCCGCACACCCAGATACACACAATCACGTACGAACGGATCTCATGGGAAATTGTCAGTCCGGAAACAGCACCAAGCACGTGCGCGTGGGAGAAGAGTTGCGTCCACGTTCGACCGTCGGATCGTCGGTGCGGCATGCTAGTCCCACGCCATCGCGTCCCGTTGCCGCGGACGGTACGGACCTCCCCATTTCTCCCGACAACGAGCCGTTGGAATCCGCCCTCGAAAACAAGATTCTGGAACACTGGGCGGATGAAACCACACAGTCGTCCACCACCGAGCCCGGATACGACGAAGTCGAAGACGTCCTCATACTCACCCGGACTGCCGCTGAAATGGCCAGTCGGAGTCCGACGCGGCCTACCGCGGATGCGGATCCCGATAATGGTGCCGGAAGTCATCTCCGGCTTTCGCCACCCCGCGAATCTGTTCCTCACGGTGCCGTTCTCTCCACCACCGGCGATCCGGCAACCACCACGACGTTGACCTCGGTCACCGCGATACCCATTACTCCGGATACACCGGGAGACGATCGAGACGATCGCAATACGCTCCTCCAAATGCCACAACAACAACATCCGTCCTACTACGAGGATGACGACCAATCGATCGAAGTGGTTTCGGTCGCTTCCGGTGCGTCTTCCTCGCGACAGCGGCACACCGCAGGACGACTACTGGTCTCTCCCCCGACCCTCCCGTCACCCCGACAGCGACAACCGGAAGTCCTCTACGATATGGCTCCCGCTAAACCGTCCCGTCCACCGACACCCTCGCGACAGCGCCTTCGACGGGGCGGGAGAGCCTACCAAGCTCGTGTAGAAAAAGCCCGATACCTGCAAATGAAACTCAACCAGTCCGGTGGATCCGGGACGGGACCCACCAGCGGTGCCAACGCCTTGCGAGCGCTATCACCCTTTGGCGAATCCATCGCCGGCATGAGTATCCTGGAAGACGAAGAACTATCCTGTACGGATCACTCGGCGCGGTCCCGCTATTCACTCAACACCTCGTCACTACTGGCCGCCAGCAACGAACTGTTCAACGCCACCACCTCCCGCGGAGTCTTGTGGGCGGCCGCCGCGACCCAGGACCACACACCCGTCACAACCGTTACCTGGTCGCGGTGTTCCCCCACACTCCAATGTGCGGCACCGCCGCTCTACGTCGCCTTCGGAACCGAAGCCGGCCTCGTGCAAGTGCAAGAGGCCCGGACCACTCCACCGGTGCCGTCCTCACTGGTGTTGAGTCGTGACCCCAAACACCAAGGGACCGCAACTTCCAAGAACAATACTTCCAAGCTCGGACCGGTCGTTGCAGTACCCCGAGGATCCCGTACACGTTCAATCGATTTTTCTCGAAACGGACAGTACCTCGCCGTCGGTGGCGACGACTGCATTTGTGCCGTCTATCGAGTCATCCACGAGCCAACCCCGGATGACCCCGACGGAGAATCCAAGTTGCGTTTGGAGCCGCTCGTGGAAATTTCCCGCGTGGATCGAGTGTACGCGGTGCAGTTTCGACCGGACGGCAAATATTTGGCCATTGGCGGTTTCGACGGCACGGTCGCAATTGTCGCCACCTCGAATTGGGAAGTGACCGCCGAGATTGCTCGAGACGGACTCGTTTTGTGTCTGGATTGGAGTCCAGACGGGAAGCTCCTCGCCCTCGGCGCCAGCGACAAATCCTGCGCCATCGTACACGCCGACTCATCCTGGAAGATCCGAACGGAGTTCCACCGACCCGCAGATGTTGTAGCGGTAAAATGGCATCCCAATGGCCGTCTCTTGGCCGTTGGCTCTTCGGATGTGGCTATTGTGGAAGCCCATTCCTGGATCACCCGCCATGAAATTGATACCAAACCCACCGCCGGCAGTCCCCTGCGTCGGTCCGTTTACAAAGCTCACGCCCTTTGCTGGAGCCCCAACGGAAGCTATCTCATGTTCGCGGGGACCAACGGGACTCGTTGTGTTTTGTTGGAAACCAAATCGTTTACCATGTTGCACGAGATTCAGAGGGACGAAGTTGTGACGAGCGTCGCCTGGGGCGAGCAAATCATTCGGGAAGGTATTCCACGGCGCTTCATGGCGATTGGTAGTGAAGACGGGTCCGTTGCTATTATGCAAGCGGGTTTGGAAACCCGGTCCGGAGCGTCTACGGTTGGCGACGACGTGTCTTCAATGTCGCAAATGTCCAACGCAAGTTCGTATTTTAGTACCCGTGGAGAGTGGGAATTGCGCGAAGACGTCTTTGACGATATCGAAGGCGAGTTGGTCGACGCCCCGGACAATCGCGCAAAGGCCCAATCCGGAACCTGTGTTCGCGCCCTGGCTTTCTCACGAGGTAGCAAGTCCCGGCCGTCCGCTTATTTTGCCGTGGCCACTGATGATTGCGTCGTCACCGTACGATCCACCGTGGGCTGGAAAGTTGTGTCGCGGGCAGAATTCGCCCACCCGATTCGTTGTCTCGCCTTTTCCAACGGCAGTCGCTTTCTCGCCTTGGGTGGAGAAGACGCCAAACTCAGCATTCTCGCTACTGTCCCGTCATGGACAGTAGTGACCGATTTTTCCTTCGCCGCACCGTTGACCTGCTTGTCGTTCAGTAAAAACAACGAACGCCTCGTGGTTGGGAGCTTGGACGGCACACTCACTTTCCTGGATCCCCGCAAGAATTGGCAAGTTGTGGGAGAGATTCACGACAACGAGTCGCCGGTTTTATCTTTGGACTGGAGCACCCAGAACTTGGTTATTGGCCGGCACGACGGATCGGTGCAGATTTACGATTCGGTTCAAATTCTACGTAATAGTCTTAAACCGTCGAAGCAGCTCGATGTGTCGGCACCGGCACGAGCCTTGGCCTTTGGGGTCAATAGCCGATTCCTGGTGGTGGGTGGTGGCAATGGTGTCGTTAACGTGTACAGCTCCAAGGGTGGTTGGGTACTCTGTCACCAGATATCGGAAGGTGACGTGGGCATCGCTATGTTAAGGTGGAGTCCAACCGGACGATTCTTGGCGTACACTGGAGAATCACGGTTGTTCAAAGTTGTCGATACCGTCTTTTGGGCCGATGTGGAAGAGGCCGACGAGATGATGGCGATTGCTAAATCCGTCCCTAGGGAACAAGAGGACAAGTCGCCCGCTCTAGCTTTTAGCCAGGATGGCAATCTAATTGCCTGCGGTGCCAACGTGTTCGACTGTCGACGGTGGGAGTCGGTTTTTGCACTCCAACAGAAGAAAGTTGGACGCCACAAGACCGGTAGTAACAGTGACGGAGAACACTCTAGTCTATCCTCACGGGAAGAACAATCTAACGTGATGGTGATTGCCGAAGAATAGAAAGAGTATATGTTTGAGTTGACGCTTTTAGCAATGCACGGCATTTTGTATCCATAGAAGCCCAAAGCGGTAGGCCAGGCGATGATGATTTATTTCAATGTATTGTTCCGTAAACAAAAATGTTGCATTCCTACATTATTGTACCTTTTTCCTTAGAGTACGTGCGCTGCAATTCTCTAGCATCGATCCAAGGTGGCATTCTTCGCTTCAATACAATGTTCCATTGTACCTATTGCTTGGTCGATTGTTCGTCTCGAACCTACCGTAGAAACCGTTCCCAATTGATTCGAAGATCACGAATTTGATCGGCGTTGGTGCCGAACAGGAGTCTGCAAAAGTCCTTAGCTTCGTCTTGTGATAAATGTCTGCGGTTGTAGTTGCCAGAGAGAGGAAGCGATAGGGTTGAAATATTCGGCTCTTGGTTCTGTAACGAAAGAAAAGTCGATCTTTGCAAGAAATGATGAGTAATGAACATATGAACTTAACAGCTAACACTAGAGATAAATTGACCATCGAGAAACGTTGAGAGCATCTCATAGTAACTATTCTTGAAAAGCCGGACCCCGCAACTTTTCCCGACTATTACGAGTGTTGTTCTTTTTCTAAAAATTTCAATATTTACACTTATTATGATAGTTAACTGTAATCGTGGACCGCATTGAATTTCTGAGTGTTGTGCTATTTGTAGAATTCCCAGACGGGTAGATCAAAAGCATGCTCTAGCTAGAGTACTTACACTAGATACGGATAATAAAGTGTTACGGTTATACAGTCTGAAATTCTTATCCGCAACTTCACAACTTACATCGACCGTTTCCTACGATCACGGTGTGCAGCTTTCGCGACTTTACAGTCTTGCCCAGTAAGTTCCTCCAAACGCATTTTTGGTATGGAGAGGCTTCCAGTTAGCTCCAAACCACACCCAAATTTTGAAATCGAAGAAATATAAAAGCTTGCATGTCTACGAATCACTTTTGCTTCTCCTTTTCTTCTGTTCAGAAATCTTTTTTCTTTGTAGGAGCTGTCTGGCTTACTTTGAAGTAAGGGTCAGAATAGTCCGTATTATATTACTGACTGTAAAGGTCTTTGAAGGTCAAGGAAAACCACGTTGGGATCAAGTAGCGTCTTTATCCCGATGATTGGTCCGGGCGACGAATTCTGCGGAAAGCCTCACTGGGTGCCAAGGAATTGGTTGTCACTGTCAGTTTCATTTTCCCACAAAGAATTAAATGCCCGCACACGGGAGGCAAGTATTGGTATTTGTATCGCGCCTGCAAGCATACGTGTATGACCCACAGATGAAACAGAAGAGTACCGTGGTACCCAACTTACATTAGGTCGGTCCATAGAGAGTTTTTACAATTATTCAACAGTAATGGAGGGACGATTACGGATGCTCGCTCGACTTTGTGCACGTTTCAGCAGACGAATATTCTCGGGCACCGATGCCGCTTCGTGCGACCGCATTGTACTATTGTTGAAAGTGCCAAACTGGATTGGTTCTTCCTCTGGCGGCTCGCAGTCGTCCACCCGCGTCCTCTTCGTCGTCGTACGTGTAGCGAGGCCCAAAGCGGAGTAACAGGAGCATGATGGCGCAGGAAAAAGCCGCGACAAAGAAGAAACCTCCGCTGCAGGCGATACCTACGGCTGCCGAGAGCCAAACCGAGGCGGCTGTTGTCAGTCCGTGTACCATGTGTGCGCCGTCATCCTGGTGTTGTTTGAAAATGAGGGCCGATCCGAGAAAGCCGACTCCGGAGGGTATGGCGGCACTAACCCGCGAGGCGTCCCATCCCATGGGTCCGTGAATAAAGGCAACGGCGGAGCATATACTGAACAAACAGGATCCGAGTGACACGAGTGCCATGGTGCGAATTCCAGCGGGTCGATCGGCTTGGCGGCGTTCCCAGCCGATGAGTCCACCGAGAAAGACGGCAACGAGTATACGGCGCGCGAAGACACATTCTTCCACGGAGAGATAGAAAAGTTGGGGGACTCGATCGTCTTTGCAGGGATTTTCCTTGTAGGAAGGATTCTCGTAGGTAACGTCGGTCGCTGATTTGTGGCATTCGATAGTAACGAAGGGGTGCAGGAGGACCGCTACAGAAACCACAGCGACAAAGCCAATGGCCGCACAGTAAAAGACCGCCTTTTCAAAGGTCCACACCGTAAAGTAGGACTTGCCTAGCATGGCAAGGTGTAGTAGAGGCAACCAAGTTTCGTGGGGTCGAGACTCCGCGTCCTATCGCCCATCTGTTGTGCCGCACACAAGGGTAGTGCGAGGGTGTCAAACGGGAAGGGGAGGACGAATCCCGAGAATGGGGATTCACTGGGAGGAAGCGCAACGGAGACGATGCCCTCTCGCATACAAACCTGACAGAGAGGGGGTTTGTTTTGACAAGTCGTGTCTAGAACGAAATCCGGGTCCATTCAACTCCCACCACTGTCCCACGGTCCTTGGGTCTCTATCCAACGCCACCCAACTAACTTAACTGTAACTAGTAGCATCCCCTCCCCCCCATAAACGCAAACTCGCCAATAGTGGTCAGAATGCGGTACTGGAACGGATCGTGAATTAGGGAGTGTCGAGCCGGCCCATTCGATCAGAACCCGGAAAATGGGAATTGGGACCTCACCTCTGGAGAGGAAAAGCCACGCGGATGACCGGTAGGGAGAGCGCTCACCAAGTCTACCGCATCTTCGTCTGGATCTGGTTCACAGTACAAACAGAGTCGTTGCAATCGCGGCATCCCCCGGCATTTGTGTCGTTCTTGTCGCCTCATTGCCGCCTTGCATTCCCTTGCTTGAGTTTCTTCTTTCCGTACTTTTTCCGTATTGAAAACTGCCTTTCACCATGGCTTCTCCCTCTTCCGGCGGTAGCCTTTCGTACGTTCCAACGCCGGTAGAACGGGTACGTGTGCAGTGTGTGTATGTGTATGTGTTTGTGTGTGTCTCTATCGTGTATGGGATGGACTGAAGGGTGCGTTAGTCCTGTCGGAAGCGAGCGCTACGACACCATTGCAACAACAAGCAACGAGTTCAAGCTTGTCACAGTGTGACTGTCACTTGGACGGGGAACTTTGCCTTTTGAATTGGACTGACTGTGCCTGTGACTGTGTGCATACAGCCCTACTTTGAAGGACTCTTTGCGGCAGCCGATACCCAAGGCGGAGGGCAGATTGGTGGAGCCCAAGCTGTCCCGTTCTTTCAGCGTTCGCAGCTTCCCACCGAAGCTCTCCGCAACATTTGGACGATAGCCGATCAACCCCCCACCAATGCTTTGGATCACCGTAAGTTTGCCGTCGCGATTCGGCTCATTCAGCTTTTGCAGAACGGAAAGCAAGGCGAAGGACCCACTCTACAGGCTCCACAGGGTGTGGATTTGCGTCCCGTGTACTTTGAAGGAATCAGTGGTGTTTCCGTCCCCCTCCCGTCGATGGAACAACAGCAACATCCACACCAACCGCAGCCACAGATTCCTCCCGTGCAGCAACAGCCACATCCACAGCAACAACAACAGTATCCTCAACAGCAGCACGCCCACCACACTCCGCCCCGCCCTCCGTCGTCAGCATCGCAGTACGCTCCACCCGTGCAGCAACAACAGCAGCCGCCGCGCCCTCCTCCCTCCACGAGTATGGCCTTGACGCCACAAGATCCGTACACGCTCCCACCCAATGAACAAGCCCGCTACGAGTCCATCTTTGCCGAATACACGCAACCGGACGGATTTGTTCACGGCAAGGAAGCCGTCGCGCTATTTTCCAAGTCGGGCCTTCCCCAAACACAGTTGGCAAGCATCTGGAACATGGTCGATACACCCGTGGATAATAAACTCGACAAGGTGGAATTCGCGATCGCCATGCATTTAATTGTTTGCATTTCCAAAAAGAACCTACCAATGCCACCCTCGTTGCCGCTTTCGCTCAAACAGCTTAAATCGCAGGCCCCGCCTCCGACCTCGGTGCAAACCCAGCTTCCCACAGTTGGTGCAACTTCCTCCCAAGGATTGCCCTATCAACAAGAGCACCAACAACACCAGCCGCAGCAGCAGCAGATTCATCGTACCATGACCAACGATGCCGGTTCGGTGGCTTCCGTTCCACCGCCTCCGGTTATCTCCGGGGGTCCCCCACGGTCGATTCAGTTGCAGCCCCAATCCCAGCAGCCTCCGCCCAGTGGGTTGTCGGTTTCCGCGTCTCTCCAGGGTCCACCGCCACTGCCAGCTCGTGGTGAGGGTGCGCTGAGTATCTCGGACGCGTTTGAAGGATTATCCGTGGACGGAGCAGCGGGTTCGTCGTTTTTGCCCCAAACACTCGCCCCCGCCTCCTTTGGTGCACCGAACAACCTCGGCACGACGGCATCCTTCGACAACGCCAGTCACGCCAGCAATACTGGTGCAGTCAGTGACGTCGGTGGGGGCATTCCCAGCCCGGGACGCAACGCCGCCTCGTCTTTTGCCATGGGACCTCCGGCGATTGTGACGGCCACCAGTCCGGCGCCAGCGCCCAAAACAACCCAACAGCTCGCGTCTAGCTACAGCATGGGTGACTCAACGCAAGAACTGGAAAAGCTCAAGGACGTTTTGCAAAAGTTGCAGGCGGAGAATATTGCTCTCAAAGCACAGCTGGGCACGATGACGGGCGACGAGAAGGATGTCCTAAAGCAATTGGGTGCGACGGTCGCCGAAATATCCACTCTCTCCAATGAATTGACTACCGTACGTGCACAAGTGCTAGCATCCAAGTCCCGCTTGGTGGAAGCAACTGCGGAATTGCAGGCAGCCAAGGAAAAGAAAAGGTAAGGAGATTGTCTAAATGGGGGAAACACAATGAAGGAAGGGTAATCATCGACTTACCAACACATTTTGTTTTCTCTTTAGTGTCGTCAAGGATCTGATTTCGGAAGCCAGCGAAACGAAGAGTGCTATTCAGCAGGCTCATACAGGTGTAGAAGAAGCAATTGAAATGGCGAAGGCCCCACCTCCGGCAGCAAACGGATTTGACGGCGACTTGTTTGATTTCGGCGGAGCAGCTCCCGCCCCATCGGGTCCTGTCGCCCAGGACAGTTCCTACGCTTCGAATGCGGAGTCCATGCACCCGAACCCAATCACGGAGCCGCCGGCGTATCAAAACAACCAGGTACTAAAAACAGTTGCGTCAAACGACTCCGAGTATGGACAATTGAAGGAAGCGGTCCTGTCAACAGACACGTTCAATTCAAGCTACGGAGAAGCATCGAAAGCAGGGTTGTCGAACTACGCCTCTCACTACGGTCAGCTGGAAACAGTGACATCGTACGAATCCAACCAGTCGGATGGAGGTCCGGGTCACAACCGCACCGCTTCCGCAGCTTCGTTGGGTTTCGACAGTAGCATGGTAATGGGCGGCGCACCGCTGGACTACTCCACGGGCTCTACTTTAGCCGGACCGCCCCCGCCAACCGATCGTTATCAAGGCAAAAACGCAGATGACCACAATTCGACGCCGTCGATTGGAGATGTCAACGAATTGAGGCGCAGAGCCAAAGAGGCAGAGGACGTCGCACGAGATGCGGAAGAGTCGCGTCAGCAAGTGGCAGCTCAAGTCGAAGAGCTGCGTCGTGTGGCCGATGAGGCGGAAGCGGAAGCTCGCAAACATTTGGCCGGTGGAGACGGCAAGAAGAAGAAAGTCGGTATGCTGGGTCGGGGTAAAAAGCGAGATGCGGTACGTAAGCTTCCTGGGTCCATTGTACCGGCCAATGATTCTTAACGAATCTTGGTTGAAAAAGACTTACCTTTATTGCTTTTCGTACACAGAAAGAAGGAGAGCGGCTCGCACTGGAGGCAAAAACCAAGAAGGATACGTTTCTCCAGGCACAGTCGCAAGCCAATGATGCCCAGGCTTTGGCACTGGACACAAAGCGCGAAGCCGATCGTTTGCGGCAGCAAGCCGAGGAGGCCGAAATCAACGCTGCGTCGGCCGCTTCTATGCAGCATAGCCAGCCGGTCGCTCCTTCTCAGCAGCCATCCAATGGATACCCAGCACCAGCTGCTACTCCAGCGTACGGAACAGGAATGGGACAGCAACCCCAATACGGGGGTACATCTTTTGGCGGACAATACAATCCCAACGTCATGGGTAGTGGTGGCGTTGAGATTCCCACACCGAGCGGAGGCGAAGATCCATACTCAAACCCTTTCGGCTAAAGTGTAGAGGTTTGCTGGATGGTAAAATCGTTCGAGCGAGAGATGTAAAGCCACTAGCAAACAGGTTTTTGTGATATGTTTTTGAATCTATAAATGAACAGTAATTCCATAACATCAACAGAACGGATGCGCCACCCGATTGGTTTCTTTGTCGCAGCGTGCAATCCCTAATTCACTTTGGAGCTGCTTACGGATCGCTGTCCATGTTTGTTGGGACAGTAAACCCTTCAATCGACCAGCGCCGCGCTTGTCCATCCAATCTACGCTATTTGCGTTGCTGTCACTGTCGGTTTCTTCTCCATAGAGATCTGTCAATTGAGCGGCCAAAATCTTCCCATTGTGTCTATTGGTAGAGTTGTCGTGCATTTTAGTTATCTTGCGCACTGACATTTCGGTACCGAGAAGAGCAGTCAACAACTCAGCTAGCCTTTGCGCAATCCATCCACTTTCGCTTGCTTGCCGAGAAATGGGTTTGCTGTAAAACTGCTCGCACCACCGTAAGCCAAGAATGATATTTCCAAGAGATAAGGAACTGTCATCCATCTTGAGCTCGGAGGAACTACCCGGAGCGGGTTTGTAAGCAAACATGCACGTTCGTTTGGATGTATCTTCAATTCCAGCTAGCTGGTGAGGCCGTACAAATATGCTCGCCCCACGGTTAGCTTCAGGTAAGTCTAACAGAACAACTTCCCACACACAATCCATTGTGTTGATATCCACCACTCTGCCGAATCCAGTTTTTCCCGCTGCAGCTCCTGTTTGCATCTCAGACACGTTGCGGAAAGCAATATCCATCCCTACCTTCACAACAGACATCGAGTCCAGGTGGAACGCCTCCTTATCCGAAAGCATCACGAACGAGGAAGACGCCGGATGCGTTCTCCAGACTATAGTTCCTGCAGATAAAAGGCAGAAGGCCGCTTGGAATTCTAACTGGGACATGAAGTCACTAGTCACTGAGGCACGGCAAGTTCGTTCCAAGGACTGTACAGCCAGTGACTCAAGCACAGTTCCCTCGACAGCGTTGCGACGTTCGTCATTCGACACTGTACGTTCGGATTCAAGTTCCCTGGCACTTACCGCTTGATATCGTTGTGATATAAAATGTGAATACCGAATAGCTTCGTGTTTGGCACTCGCGAAACCATCAGATAACAAGCCATTTGACGAAGACATTGGACCCGGGCGATGGGACATTCCATTTCCAGGAAACGAGGCGGATTCAAAGTACAATAATGCTTGAAATAGTTCTCTTGCGGATGCTGAAGCACCCAGAAAGCTTGAAAGATTGATCATCAGCGAAGAACACTTATGAACTATCCAATCATAAAAATCTGGTTCGGTATTTTTGAAATAGTTGATCACATCTCTGCCAAAGAGCTCAACAAATAAGAACAGAATCGAAGCAGATTCTCGGAGAATGGCTAGAGTAACAGGTTTCGACTTCGGAGCAACGAGAAAGGTACTGGATAAATTTAGTGAGCTTGACACAATATTCTTGTTCAATTTCAGGAAGTCTATTGCGATACTGCAAAAATGAAAGGGAGAAGTATCCCCGTGAAGCATGATCGTGCTTGAAGACCTAACAAGAGCTGCAAATAGTATGAACGTGCGCATCCAGACCTGATGGAGTGGGTCTTCTTGAGTCGCCCGAGCCGATTGTGATTCATATTTTAAGGACTGTTGGGTGTCAGCTCTATACCCATGGTATGACATCGAGGGGCTTCTTGTCGTGGAGTCCATAGAGCTAGGTAATACTGAGAGCCAGGAGAGCACTTTGCTGCTGACGAGAAGCGATACCATAGTTGCGTTGCCGCTCGACGCAAGGGCGATGAGAAGCTCAAGCATTGCCTTTGCCAAGGGTAGAGTACAATTAGCCCTAGACTTGTCTTTTCGTTCATTTACTTTGCTCTGAGAAAAGCTTCCGCTCATCATGTTTTCTAGCTGCTGCGACAGAGAGCGAAGAACATCATGATCGACAAAAGTCCGACTCAGACTTTCTGCGGAAATATTCGAGCGTTGTGGTACATTGCCGTCTCTACCATGGACAGAGGAGACAAGGGTCGTCAACAATGTAACAGAAGAATGCAGGCAACTTAGGCGCATAGTATTAGACTGATAGCCATTGTCAGGAATATCCACGTTTACCATCGCCTCAATCATCTTGCACGCCGTCACAGCTAATTCAACCTTCGGATCGATATATGGAGAAGAATTGGGTCGATCTCTTGACGCTGCAATTTTTTCAGCCTCGGGTACAATGGCCGCCGCTAAGGCAGCGAAATTTTGGCAAATTGAGCACGCAACCTACAGAAAGTCGAAGTGCAGAATGAACAACAAAGAAATGGGACGAAAAAGACCTCGCAATCCTACTTACCTTTGGGCGGCTTCTCAAAATCTCAAACATTTTCTTTGTCGTTGCGCTCAATAGCCGAAAGAATTTGTTGGAGAATGCACCCTTCGAAAATTTGTCCTTCCTAGCACAGTAAAGAGTAAGAATCGCGTCAGATGACGCCTTCGCCATTCGCTCCAGATGCCAATACGATCTAGGGTGGGCTATAGTTGAAGTAGGACTGACGTCAACCAGGTCAATATTCTCGTCCACCGAGCTCAGTACATCGGTAATAATGGAGACAGAAAGCGCTTCGTCATTCATCAAGAACAGTGGGGAATTTGTAGATTCGCATCGCCAGCGCCTCGTCACTCTGACAAGCGATTGCGTAAACTTCGACCAACTCACAAGACGATCTATTTGGCTTGAAAACAGTTCATACCGAAGCATCGCCTGCATAAGCGTGTCATAACATTTAATTGACGATCTGGTGCATGTCAAGTATGCAGCAGAAAGCCACTGACAAGCAGCAAAAACGTCAAAAGAATCCTTTTGACCTACTTCAGTTCTGTCAGGCTTACAGGTTCCCTTTGAAAAAAGATGCAGAACTGACAGTGGAGGAGGAGGGTACGATCCATTTTCGCTTCCTGATTCCATTGAGCTTCCCCAAGGTAGTGGCGCAAAACAGCGAATTAAAACGAACGGCTTCGTGATCATCGCTAAGTTTGAGAAATCTTGCTCCATGCATCTCTCGAGAGCACGAAAGAGGGGCAATTGAAGGTCCAACCGCTCGATTCTCTTTTCAACCCGGCTGAATTCGAGTCCAAGTACGTCCAAGGCAACCGCAGTAACACCTACTATCAAGGCTTTGGTATGCTGCACAGAGTCATCTTCGCGGCCCACGACAGTTACCTGAAGTTTGGCTTGGTCGAAAATAAGCGAAACCAGTGATGGTAGTATCGTATCGTCATGTGTAATATAATCAGCCCAACCATTAGCGACTGCATCCGCGTCTAAATCTTTGGATGAAGTTTCTGAGCGTCGATGCATAGACCGTAGCACTTTCAATGATTCGAGAGCAATACGTAGCTTGTCGATGGCTCCATGATCAGCCGGGAGATTTGCCGAGCTTTGGCCGGCTCTTTTCAAATAGTCGGTTGTATCCGACATGATAGCGCCCAAAGTCGCGATGGGGTTTGACTCGCTATTTTCATCAGAGGCAGTTGACAGTCCTAGGTCGATGCAGGTTGCATAGAGCTGCAAACCTAGCAGACCCTGGCCTACCTCTACCTCTAAATCCACCTTACCGAGTCCACCATCTTTATAGAGACGCAAGATATTTGGTACGAAGCCTTGTAGGGTTCGACTGAACGATTCCGAGTTGTTCACAAATGCCAAGATACCTTCATACGGTATACTTTTTTCCAATAGGGACATCTTCGAATGTTCCAAGCTTTGTACCAAGAGATCAAATGTAAGAGCGGAAACAGATACAGGTATTTGTTTTGCTTCGTCCTTACAGATATAACGCAATAGAAGAGATATATTTGGGATCGAGGAAGACACCCATGTTTCCGACAGACCTGTCGCCGCGCGGTTATCAGGAGGGAGGGAAGCCGATTCTACTAGAAGCCAACTGGGCCCAAGTGCTCCTACCTCATGCCATTCCACATCTCCATTTGCCGCAATATCTTCCGCATGTCGTGCCCACTGAACAAGCAAGCGCAATGCACTCGCGCATGCTTCAAACAGAGATTTTGCAGGATCGCTACGCAGCCACCCACGCGCCTGAATCGTGTCGGGATCGAAACCGAGAAATTCAATATGAAGCAGTAAATCCGACAATTGTTGATGCACCCTTGGGTTCATCAAAGGGTATGACAATCCCGCCTCACCCGCAAATATGCCAAGAATTGATTGTTTTGCACTCGTCTCTTGCATGGCTTGAAGAATGGGTTTATCACGTACGGTAGAGTCTAGCGTCAAAAGAAGGTTGAGCGACACCGGTGCTGTAGCATAGTACATGACTGCTTTCCCCAATCCTTGATTTGATACTAAAGCCGTGATTGTACTGTTCCGCAGAGCCAGCGCAGACTCTTTGATCGATGACAACTTGTGCAACTCTAGAATAGGTCGGAGATGATTCAGCAAGTTGCACAAACAATCCATGATTGTTTTGGCCGTTGGATAGGACAGGATATACCCGCCAAACAGCTGTTTCGATGTGGAGGACAGCGACGCAGATAAGGCGGCCGACAAAGTTTGCATGTTTTCAGCAATAACGCATAAGAAATCAAGTTTCTGTGCTTCACTTGCTTTTGAACAGAACATAACTCTACTCATGTTGCGTACGAGACAAGCAACAATTTCCGCTCTCGCCTGCGTCGAAGCATTCTCACCCGCAGAAGAACCTGACCCCTGCACTTTCGTGTTCTTCTGCAGCTCTCTGAGTGATGCGGCTACATCCAATATCCACTCTTCTGGTGCATCGGTCGACAAATACGAAAGCATTCCCAGTGCTATTTGCGTGTGGGTTCTATCTCCTCCACTTAGAGAAGAACACTTAACCAACAAACGCGGTCCGGAAAGCGAAAAGTGCATACCATTCCCTAGCGCTTCTCGCAACAAAGTACGACAACTGGCCGAGTTGCCAATACAGGAAAGCGTATGGACTGAGTCAAAAACGACATCTCGGCACCAAGTCAAGGCTTCATCCAGAGGTTTTGTACAGAGTTGCAGCAATTCGCGAATGAAACCCAGTGGCAAGACCGAAGTCAAGGCCGCTTCTGTAACGTCCGCACTGTGTACCAATGAGGACACGAGACGTAACAGTGGCCATCCCGCTTGCAAAGCATGTACTTCGGATAAATGAGTTGTCACTGCCGGAGCACTGCTGGCGACGGTGAAGGCAGTATCCATGACTCGACAAAAGGGCGACGCATACCTCGCGGATCCAGGTGAAGTGTACACATTCCAATCGTTCCAAAATTGCGCACACAGGATAGGGCTATTGCGAAAGACCACTGCGGCGAGGTTGCATAAAACGCCAATATTTTCCGATCCCATCGATGTGTCGATGGTAAGAATTGTATCTTGAAATGCCATCACAATACCCCCCAGAATCTCGCGTCCGATGCTGGCGTACGTCAAACTCTGCGCTGTCAGTTCTCCGTCCACTTTTTCCTTCGAATATCCTGATATCTGGTCGTACGCAGCGTAACTATCGGATGGCATAGTGTCCTCTGTGGTAGAGAGAGGGTCTGGTACAGGTGCAGCTTCCACCAATTCCTCCATGACGAGGTAAAAATAGTTGAGAGCGTCACATTGATCGTTGGCAACAGTGGCTAGCTCCATGCTAGTGTCGGCGAAAGTTTGACAAAAGGAACTCGCACTACTCAAAGTCGATGTGTTGGAATTCGACATAAACTGGTACGTCAAACGCAGCAGCACTGCAAAGGGCAAGACGGCCAAAGCTTCTGGGACTTCGTGAAGAGCCGAAGAAGACCGTAGACGATCGGCGGCTTGGGTTGCGAGCTTTCGCATTAACAACGTGAGTGCTTGAAGTTCCTCTTGTGCTGTGTTTGACTGCAATTCAGCCAAGAGTGGGTGGGAATATGGATCCCAAGAACTCTCCAGAACACGCCACAGCCCAACACATTCGGCAGCAATCAATGCCGCCACCCGGGGCAAACGGGGGTACGACTGAAACCGATGACCTGTAAAGAAACTGTCCATATTTTGCAAGCCCACGAGCACCAACGCCCAATCGGACCGGCTTACACCGTTGGCAATACGTTCGTACAGGAGCACGAGCAGTCCTTCCAAGGCTTCAGCCCGCTCTCGTTGAATGGCGGCACGTTGGAGATCCAGAACATGAGTCAAGAATTGTTTCCAAGTACCTTCGTCATCGGAAAGCCGCTGCTGTGAGCTGTACTGCGAGTTCGATGTCGTAACTGTGCGGAGAGATTGGCACGGCAACCAACGTTGGAGTGACGGGGTCTCCTCCGGACGACAGGCAATCGACAAGAAGAGACAAAAGAGCCCCCTATTGCTGGTCCGATGCGTGGTGCCTTTATCAAGTCTATCGAGCATCTCACTTAGCGGGGCGGGAACGGGGGTCTGGTCGGAATCTTGTCTTTGTTCGATTCGAAGACACTCAGCCATGGCGGCAATCCGAGCGACTCGTTGGTGCAAGTAATAGTCCAACACTTTTTCCAAAAAGATTCGGGTCCCCAAAAGCGACTGAAACGAGGCTTCTGCCTGGTTTTCTTTAGTGTTGGAAGACTGCGAAGAGGCCAGCGATCGCATCGCACTCAAGGTGATCTGGATCGCTGCTGTTTGCGACACTTGGAGTGCCGACGCTGTGGCTTTGAGATGGAGCTTGCCGTCGTCTGAGGCAAAGGCAACGGGAAAAGTACCAGGATCGGGAGAATCCGCTTTTAATGTGTTCTGCACGTAATGATGTTCGTAAGAAGTATTGAACCCGAGATCTTGAACCGATCGGACCAGGGGCTCCCAATGATTTGGCTGGCCCTCACCGCGATGGTCTAGCAGAAAGCGCGCTTCGAGTCCTTCCAGCCGAGCAGTCCAGTCGCCCTTGGCCTCGGTGGATAACATTAGCGAAAGAGTTTCTTCATCGTCGTCGATAAAGTACCGTCGACTCGAATCGTCATTGGACAGGTCCGCCATGGTCAGCTTGCCTACCGGCGTCACCCCTTGACATTTACGGAAGGTAGTTGTGGAAGCTTTCGTCTCCCGTAGTAGTGTGGTCGGGGCGATTGAAAAAAGGTACCGGGAGTTTGGGTGTACATTTATATTGAAAATAGTAACGTTCTGATTCTATATTCCTTTTTTTCAACGAACCGTCCCATCCGTTGCTTGCTGACGTATCTCTGAGGATTCTATTTTCACGGGAAAGAATCAGCGAACCAAGATTTACCGTGATTTCCACTCACTATCCAAAATTTCGGAAACCCCAGAAAACCGACGGAATGTCAACCAACCCCACGAGTTTGCAAGGTACACCATGGCAGAAAGACGACCGCATCCTCCTTCTCTTTCGGTAGCTATTTTACAAATTCTGATTCTTTATCACATGCTGCAGCGAGCCGCGGCGTTGGCAACGTCGCGAATTTCTTCTCCATACACAAAACGCGGTCTGGTTCGAGTGGTCGCATTTTCGGTTTCCAACCCCAACGAAGAACAGGTGCAGGACATGCTATCCAACGTTCTGTCACGAGCCACACGCACGTTGTCCTCGAAATCCTATACCAATTTCTCTGTAAATAGCACCTGCTCTTCCGAGCCGTGGCGGAATGAATCGCGTGTCGACGATGATTCCGTATTGGATATGCTGGAGGCAATTCGAGTGGGCACCGCGAATGGGAACTCGTCAATGGTTCGCACCGATGCGACAAGGAGCACCAACAGTGCTGTATCCTCTTCTTTCTCTCCGTCGGTAACATCCGCTATTAGATTGGATTCCCTTTTCACGAATTCCATATCGCGAGCCAAACGCACATTCACCACCAAAGTGGAATTCCAGGAAGCATCCAAATCGAACAAATTGGTCGACGATACGGTCACAACCATACTCGACAAGGTACAGCAGCAAGGTCGCGTCCCATCGCCGACACCCGCTCCAGATCCCTTGCCTCGTCCCACGGACACTGATTTGCACTACCAGCAAAATCCCGCCATTTCAGCCACTGCCCTGGCCCATTCCTTGTGGGGTTACGTGCTCCGACCGGGCCTGGATTCGGCCATTGACGCAACGGCAGGAAACGGTGGGGATGCCGCTACAATTGCCACGATGCTCTTTTCAAACGTGACCCAAAGCTCGACGTCATTAATGCCAACCTCGCGATCCGAACTCGTTTGTGTCGATGTGCAGACCCAAGCGTGTGCGAATACGCGCAGCGCGTTGGAAGACTGCGTCGGCTCGGACGTAGTGGAGCAACGCGTTCGGATAATCCAAGCATCTCACGCACCATTGCCACTACCCACTGATACCTCCTCAATCGCCCTGGTAGTCTTTAATCTCGGGTTCTTACCCCAATCGGAAAATAAAGCCCGTCAAACCCAGACCGACACAACCTTGGCTGCCATGGCCGACGCCTGTACGGTCTTACGCATTGGCGGCCTGCTATCCGTCATGACCTACCCAGCGTCCAACGCTCACGAAGATGCGCTGGCCCGGGCCTTTATGGAATCTTTGGCGCTATACAGCTCCAAAACAGAAAATTGGGAAACCTTTGTGGACGAATTGATGTTTCCAGCCGAGAATGATGACACTGCAACAGCCGACGCCGAAGATTGGAACGAACAGCTCCGACGGTCACTACGGTATGTTTACGAAGAAAATGGACCCACACAGACCTGGCGGGTTCACGAACACCGGAAAATTGGATGGAAGAACGCGCCCGTCTTGCTCACCGCAATCC
The DNA here is from genome assembly GCF_000150955.2 of Phaeodactylum tricornutum CCAP 1055/1. Classification (NCBI taxonomy): domain Eukaryota; phylum Bacillariophyta; class Bacillariophyceae; order Surirellales; family Neidiaceae; genus Phaeodactylum; species Phaeodactylum tricornutum. Next base: position 58,611 of record NC_011669.1, on the reverse strand, counting down.
GAATCAAGTAGAAACATGCTATTCCTCGTACGCCGTTTTCTCCGTCTAGGTACAGAAAGTATTTACCGATGTTTTACTGTTAGCGCATGGTATTTGATGGCTTGCTGTCCAATTGGCATGTCGTTACAGTAGCGATAATTTATCTAGCAACGCCTTATCTCGTGCAGTGACATTTAGCATCTTTGCTTGACGACTGATTGGCCTCATTGACAGCTAGTCAACTACTGAACTCACATAGTCCGTGCTGGGCGATGGGAATCCCTACCAATCGAGATATTCATGAGTTGCACCCCCGACGTTCTTGTTTGATTAGCTTATCGACGCATCAGTCACGACCGTGCGTGGCGTAAAGCAAACGGTTTAAACATCATTAGTTGCTTGATATCGGTCAACAAATACTTCATGGCACGGGTCCATTCCACACCATCGGTTCCATAAGCGACGGAAAGACCGCCAACAACATAATCGCCGCTGCGTGTATTCGTCTTTTCCAGAGCGTGCGGTAGCGTGATGGTTGGATCGCGGGCTTGAACAGCATCAGCAGCATCGACAACACACTGTACCAGAGCTTGCAAAGCCGTATTGAAATTACGCTTTCCAAACAGTTGAAAGCTGTCGTCCGAGTATAAATTGTAGTACGCCGTATGCTGATTGTTGATGGAGCGGATTCCGATCTTACTGGTACTACCTTGTGCAACAATCTCGTGGCGGTAGCGGATCCCGCAACACTGTTTTTGTTCCAATGTAGATAGTAAAAGACACACTTGTCCCAGAGCAGAATTAATCTCCGTCCAATGAATTCGAATTGTGTTCTTGCCCTCTTGGTTCCTTACTTCGTTGGAATTCGAACTTGGATTCACAGTCGACGGAGCTGGTTGCGCACCGAACCCCAGATACCTACGGGGTTGCTCAATTGGGCCGTTAGGTTGTCGATCGGTATCTGCACTGGACCCGACTTCCATTGAGGGCGCTTCTGCTCCTAACCTCAGTCCATTTATAGTGACAAAGGGACCACTGTGCCATATATGAAATGTGTCGTTGGTAACATTCCATTGGCGGGAAATCTGGAGCTGCCTCTGCTGCGTTGCAATAGCAATGCGCACGCTTCGGTAATCCAATACGGCCTCGTCTCGTTGACGAATCACCGCCAAGAGCTGCTCATCGAGCGCATTTTGCTGAGCTTCGGCTTGCTCTAGAAGTCGATGACACTGGAGACGGCGCCTACGAACGGAAACGAGCTTGCGACGCAGGCTTTCCTCATCTGAACAGGTAGCAAGGTCGTCCTGAAACCTATCGCTGCCAGCAATTGCGGCTCGCGGTTCGGCAACACTAGTACGCCGAATGTGTGCTGCAGTCCTTTCTAACTGTAAATCGACTTCACAGTCAAGCGTACGGTCGTCCATCGCCAAGCGCTGACTTCAGCAAATTGGAATCGATCGCCATATAAATCACACAGCACTCTGAAGGGACTTGTTCCAAAACAAAGTCCACCATGGAGGTCAACGTCTCACGTTGTACACGGTGAGCTACCATTGGCCCCATTTTCTTTCCTTTCGGGGACAACTGATTTTGAAAGCATCTGACTCTGAAAATCAGTAGGGTCGCGTTTTCAGGACCGGATAGTCCGCTGACTGTCTCCAATACTTCAGTACTTAACACAAAGACAAAGGTTGAAAATAATATAAAACAAAACACGACCGTTACTTCCAGTTGCATATATATGGAAGCCCCGCGAGAGGAATATTATGTAACAATCCGCCGTGGTCCTTTCCCTCCTCTTCGTCGACTAGGGAGCGTTCTCAAATATATTTTGCTTGGTAAGACTATGCAGACAACCCTCCTCAATTATGATTTTTGATTCCTAAGCCTGTATGTCAGGCAATCAATCGCCAATGGATTCATAGAGCTCCTTTGCACGTACTAAGGATACTTACTCATCGCCCCAGGTGCATACAATATTTCGCCGCTACGTTTGGATACCGCAAAGTACATGTGGCAAAGCCAGAGCCATCCTAGGCTCGCTAGTTTTACCATAGCTCTGGAAAGACAGCGTGCTTGTCTCACACCAACATCTTGTGGTCGAAAGGCACTGTCAGTAAATAACTTGATAAGCTGATCCAGAGAGCCCCCACAAACGATGGCAGCCAACTCCTTGACTCCTTGGACTGATCTCATTTTGTCCAATTCAGAGAACTTTTCATGCCAACGTCAGTTTCCACGAAGCGCCCCTGACCACGAAAATGTTGACAATGAGCAATCTACGGAGCCTTGGCCAAATCCAGCAACGGATCATATCGCCGAGGGACATGGCGACGATAAGGTGAATTCGCAACCCTTTCATGAGGACTCAATGTCGAGAGACTTGATGGCGGAGCCAATCACTACCGGCGCAGGGTTCAAGAAAGCCTTTTGGAAGTCATCTCGCTTCAATACCTCGTCAAACAGCGTTTCCGATCAAAATAAAGGCGTTGCCAACACCGATTCCCTTGAAGAAAAGACTCAAGATTCTTTTCCGCAAAACGATTTTGACGCCTCCTTCTCTGATCTGGCTGACACACATGACTACATTTACCCTTTGGAGGATTCATTGGCTGAACAGCCAAACACCGGTTTCGCTTTTCGTGCGGAAAAATCAAAACAGAAACTCGTCGATGGAGAAGAGCATGGCTGGACTATTGCTGGTGCACAGAGTTCCTCGGCAACTACTCGGTCCGCCGCAGAGTGGGTCGAAAGTACTTCACACACTAGCGACTTTGAATCTCATATACTCACTGAAGAAGTGCATCAAGCCCAACAAAAAAGAACGAATCGTACTTGGTTCACTCACGCAATTGCACTTGTCTTTACGACTATGATGCTGGTTGAGTTGGGATTGAGCGGCTGGAGGTTTGCTCCGTTAAACATCAACCCACTGATTGGACCATCGTCCGAGCAGCTCATAGATCTTGGTGCACGTCAAACGTCGTTGATTTTGGAGGAGGGGCAGTGGTTCCGTATTGTTACACCTATTTTTCTGCACGCTGGAATAGTGCACTACCTAACCAACATGCTGGCATTCTGGTTTATTGGTGGTGCCATCGAGGAAGCGCACGGAATTGCTACCGCCATAGTGCTGTTCTTCATTCCGGGCGTTGGCGGGAACATTTTGGGGGCCACGTTTTTGCCTCAGTACATTAGTGTGGGAGCTTCCGGTGGAACATTCGGAATGATTGGGGGCTACTTTGCGGACATCGTGTTGAACTGGAATATTTTGTGCTCTAGGGACCATGACGAAGACGTATTGAACTGGCGCAAAAACATTGCCGCAATAGCCCGTTTGGCTATCGGAATCATTGCTCTCTTGGTGCTGGGTGTTACCCCGTTTATTGACAATTTTACCCATTTGGGTGCACTGTGCTACGGTCTACTGTGTGGCTTGTTTGCCATCGAGCCAGTTCCCTTGGAGGGATCCATTGTTAGACTTCCATCTCGAAAAATGAGCGACTTGCTATTTCGCCAGATTGGTGCTATAGTGAGCGTCTTTTTGCTGGTGATTACGTCGGTAGTCTTGAATTCTATGAATGTTGACGACAGTCCTTGTCATGGCTGTCAATACCTTTCGTGTGTACCATTTCCGTGGTGGACGGAGGCAGACGAGCGTTGGTGGAGCTGCGACGACTGTCCCTTCGTCACAGCGAAAGTACACAATACCAACGGGGACTTATTCTACGATCGTATGGATTTGGTATGTCCCAACGATGTGGTTGAACAAATTGATATTACGGGGAAGAATCTAACCAGCGGAGACGAGATCAGCAAGCTATTGCCTTCCTACTGCCGGGCTCGTTGTGAAGACAAGTTCCAGTATTGAAACTTCGCTTTGGAAAGGTGTGTGACCACCACTTCATATCTTCCGTAGTCCGGTCCGTCGATTGTATAGCAGGTAATGTAATAGGAATCTTTTCAAATTGATACAAGTGACGGTGAAATACGATTGGCTATGCCACTGTCGTAGTCATCTCTTTCTGTTACGAATAGAAAACTTTCAAGTTGAAATATATTGAGCTACTTATGGATCGGGCCAAAAGATGATTGGTGTGCCGGTATTCCTTTGTGACCTGTTAAAAGTCTCACAGGTCAGCTGCTTCCGATTTCGGTCCTCAACGCATCGGTTCCATCGAAATTTGGGTCGTTCGCGCACACACCCCGCCCTTCTCCGCAAAGTCCATTGAGAAACTATCCAAGACTTTTTCCTTACAAAAGTAGTTGTGAGCGTCTCGCAGGCTTTGTCAAGTTCATCGATTCGCATGTCTGACACCACTGGGAGTCCATACACCGTCCCGGACGACGGCATGGAGTCTCCGAGACCTTCCAATCTCAGCGACTTTGGAGCTACCGTCCATTCCGTAGAAACTGAGGTGCACCACAACCGCTCTTGGGATCGCGTTTCCGGGGCCGAAGAAGATGCGAACAGTCCAACGAAGTCGCTAGAGTCAACTCCGGAAGAAGAACAAGAAGTGCAACCCCGTTACACAATTCATGACCTCGTCAAAACCCTCGGCAACGAGTCGTCTGCTCTCGACACTAGCTCCACGCCTTTGCCGGTAGAGCTCGAACACCGCGTACGAGACTTTCGACTCGCTCAGCAAAAGCGCAGGGAGCTTCATGGAATCCAGAAAAGGTGGGGCATTTTCGGAATGTACGCGCATTTGGCCAGCGTTCGAACCGACTTGGAATGGGCCGAAGATGGCGCTTGGCGCCGTTTAAACGGCAAACCGTACCTGTCATGGAAAGACTTTGATCAAGCCCGTCATCAAGGAGCAAACCGTCCATGGTTCACCTACACAATCATTTTTATCTGTTCCGTAATGATGGTAGTAGTAATTGGGTTGAACGGATGGAAGTTTGCTCCGTTGGACGTCAACCCGTTGTTCGGACCCTCCGCCCAAGCGCTCCTCGATGCGGGTGCACGTCAGACAGCATTGATTGTCGATGACGGTCAGTGGTTCCGCATTTTCACACCGATTTTTCTGCACGCTGGATTGGTGCACTATGGGATCAACATGCTTGCGTTTTGGTTTATTGGAGGTGCCATTGAAGAAACGCACGGCATTATCAACACAATTGTACTCTTCTTCATTCCCGGTATCGGAGGAAACATTTTGGGGGCCATCTTTCTGCCACAATATGTTAGCGTCGGTGCGTCTGGTGGTATTTTTGGGCTCATTGGAGGTTGCTTGGCGGATATTTTTCTGAATTGGAATATTCTGTTCATCAAGGAGTACGAGGATGATACGTTAACTTGGCGCAAGAACGCTGTCGCTATCGCCTGGCTGGTTTTGGATATTGTCATCAATGTGGTGCTGGGTCTGACTCCGTACATTGACAACTTTACCCACCTTGGCGGGCTTGTATACGGTCTGTTGTGTGGTTTTTCGATGATTGAACCGTTGGCCGTTGGCTTTTTCGGCGTCCACACGAGTCCGCTCGGGAAGTTGCGCAAAATAATTGTTCGATTCATGGGTTTGATTCTGAGCGTCTTTTTGATCGTGATTACAACAATTGTCTTGGCAACTAGCGACGTTGGCGAAAATCCCTGTCAAGGCTGTCGGTATATTTCGTGCGTACCGTTTCCCTGGTGGAAAAACACCGACGAGCGGTGGTGGAGCTGCGACGACTGTCCTTTCGTCGAGGGCACGCTGTACAACACCAACGGCGACATGTTTTATGATCGTGTGGATTTGGTCTGCCCCAACGATGTCATTGAGCAAATTGATGTTTCGAGTGAGAATCTGTCAAGTCGGGACGAAATCAGCAAACGTCTACCATCCTACTGCCGGGCTCGTTGCGAGGACAAATTTCAAAACTAAGACCTGTCTACAAAACTGTTGCGTTCACGAAAGCCACGCATAAAGAAAATATGGTCTTTCGTAGAGCAATCCAAGTTAACGTATGTTAGATTGCGCTACACTGTCGCTGGCACTGTTTGAAACAGTCAGATATCCTTTTGTCTTTAAACTATTCCCGTCCCCGAGTAAGCGCACCTCTAATTCCATGACGTTGGGCGTCGTCCTGGATGTGACTAGCAGATCTAGTTTCGTGTGACGACTTGGAGGTGACATGTACTCGACATGAATAGTATCCACGGATACGAGAGAAGAGTTCCATTCATTTTGTGCAAACTCTCTTGCCAATAACTCCATAAGAACGGCCTGGGCCCCTCCGTGTATAGGCCCCCCTAAGCTTCGATGGCCTGGCGTTACCTGGATCGTCGCACTCGTCTCTGATGTATATTTCACAGCTTCAAACAGGCTGTGCGTGGTTGGAATCGCCTCGGGCGAAGGTCCTTCCATATAGTCAGCGTACAGTTTGGCCAACGGCCAGCCTCGGGAGGAAAGTAAAAAGTCAGCAACCATACCCATACTCGACAAGAACTTGACGTGCGATCCGTGACACACAAGTTCGCCGGTTGCCACGTCATGTACCGACGCTTGAACAAACCCCATGCTCCGTCCAATCTTGTTCACCGTGGCGGCGATTTCAACTTCGTCGCCCACTGCCACCTTGCGTAATGCCACGGAGGTTCCCCATTTATTCTGTAGTGTCACACTGACACCCGGACGTGATCGTTTAGAATCTTCCAGCACCAAAGCCCAAGTTGTTACATCATCAATCATCGTGGTAAATGTCGACAGGGCGACGGAATCCTGCTTCGGCAACAGCATTTCACTGGCAAGTGGTAGTCGAACTTTGAGCGTTTGATCTTGAAAAGACAATGAATCTGACGGTAGTTTCGATATGCGTTCATACGTCAAGCCGAGAGCGGAAGAAAACCCAGGAGATTTTTCCACTCGACCCTGTAGTTTGAGAAACTCGAAGAGTCTTTGAATACTTCGTGCGGATGCGGAAGATGACATTGCTAGTCCTCGACGAGAATACAAGGCGACGTCGAAGAGTCCAATGCCAAGTGAACCGCACCGGCGTTCGGCGTACCGTCTCTAGTACGAAGCTCCCTGTTTACATATCGCGACAACAACCAAGACCTTCCCCGGAACAGCTTGTGACGCGGCCTCGATTGACGGAGTGATGTGAATTCCCAGGGAGGTTCCTACTAGCAAGTTTGGAAGTATCCAATACCCCTACTGATTCACATAGGGTTCTGTCCAAACTACAGTGTGTGTTGTGTTTTATTGCCTTGGAAAGATCGACTCACTCGTCACAGGTAATTTGCAGTTACGGTAGAGGCTGGCGTTGCGTAAAAATTACTTATATGCATGGCACAGTCAGTAAAGTGCGTCTCCACATCACATCTCCGGTCGTTTTAAATTCAAAACATAAACTGGTAATTCTCTGACTGACTGAGAAAAGAGAGTCCTAACTCTGCAATCATAGAAGACTCAACGGATAAATTTCAAAATGATGGGTCTTGTTCCCAAACCTTCCGCCAAAGATAGACATTGCAAAGGGTTCCAGTGTGCCGCTCTTCTTCTTTACACTTTGCGCACTTGTAGGATCGGCCAATTTGTACCTACGCGAAACATGGATGACACTACGATGCATCGAGCGGCCAGCCAGGATTCGACAGACATACGCTCTCCGCGGTTAAAGGAAACGTTTCCCTCAGTCGCCAACGAGGGAAGCCCTTCACTAGCCGAACATGCATCAACCACTAAGCCGCTGACATTTCCTAAACCAACCCATAGTCGCGCGGATAATTGGATGATTGTCTCGTACCGACGGACACGATTCAGCAAGTTTTGCAAGGTTGATGTGCATCCCGAAGACTATTCCAAGCGCAATAATTTGCCCAGGTGTCGCCCAAGTCTCGTTGACCCCTTACCAAGTACTCCGCTTTCGGATTGCGATACGTGTGATGCTGACAGCAATTTGCATCGACAGAAGGACTCTTTACCGGACCGCGTCGATGTGATCGTAGAGGTAAGAAGCCTCTCGCCCATGCGTCGTGTTGGACTTTGTTCAAGAAGTCCATTCTCATGCCAGATATAAATTCTTTGGGTTTTAATTCATCCTAGGCGACTGCACTTTGTGATCAAGATTTGCATATACGGCGCAATGCTTCCGAAATACATAAATGGTGGCCCTGCGCGTTCGGTAGCAGCTTTGTCGGACGCGCCCAGGCCTGCGGCCCCGAAGCGAAAGAAGCCGGGATCAAACCAGGATCGCGCGTGGCTGTAATAGCCAAAAGTGGACCTATTGCCCGCTACGTTCCCGCTCGCGCACAGGATTTAGTGACTGTACCGAAAGAATTGGATGCTGCCGACATTGCCTGCCTAATTGCTACATACTTACCAGCCTTCCAAGCTTTGCATCACGGAAGGATCCGCCCCTACCGGTATTCTCGAACATGTTTCAAAGGAAGGAGGATTTTGGTCACTGGTGGAGCTTCACCGGAAGGACTGGCAGTCGTTCGATTGGCTCAATTGGCGGGAGCCAAGGACATTTTTGTAACGGCCCCGAGAGCGCACTTTGATGTTATCAAAGCGCAGCGTGCAATACCGGTCGACGACAATGCAGAGGCATGGTTGGATCAGCTCGAAGGGCGTATCGACATTGCCATCGATTTGAATTTTCCAAGAAATTTTGTCTTTGTACGTCAGTCTTTGGCACGGAAGGGGAGATTGGTATGTCGCCCAATACATCATTGTAGCAGCGCTCCTGAGCAACACTGCATGACAATGACTAAAAATCTATTTGGTCGCTTCCGTTTGTGTATGATGAAACGTGCAACAATCTTTGATTTTACGGAAAACCTGGAATTGCATCGGAATGAAACAGGAACAGGACTTTGGGTTTCTCCTACGTATGCTAGCGCTTCGAAAGATTCGCCCACACATTGATTGCTTCATCCGACTGGGTGATGTCCCTGAAACCCTCCTAGACCTACGTGCCAAGCTATCAACTGGCACCATCATTTGTGAACCTTGGAAATAGTAAAGATGTGTCAACAGGATAAAGTTATGTGTATGACTGACTTTGAAAACTGGATTGACAGTGACTGTTGTACACAAGTGATTATGATCCTTGCCTAAGGTGTAGTGGAACTCTCACTGCCGGAATTTGATTTTGGACCATAACAACATATTCAACCAACATTCGTGTAGTGCATATGGACGGGATTGATCTCTATTCTGTACAAAGACTGTAGTCCGTACGAGCAGTAACAGTACCAAAATGGTGTGGTGTTTGTATGTTTTTATAGTGGTGGTGCTGGCTGGCACTGGTATAAGTTACAGTGCCTCCATTTATAAGTGCATGGGGTCCATGTGTGATAATTCGTGTCCCAGATTCAGCCCCATGCCCCGAGCGCCCTCCTTGCACCGCTGCAGGTTAGCCGGATCGCAATTGGCGGCCAACCATGGGTGCGTCAAGGCTTGATCAGCAGTGTAGCGGTATTCAATGTTATAGCTGAGCAAGGTGGAGACGAACGCCATGGCTTCGTCGGACACGTCCCGAAAGAGTTCGTGCGGAAAGGTATATTCACCTTGAACGATGGAAGCTTTGATGGCTTCGTCATTCTTTCCGTAAAACGGGGGCGCCCCGGAAAGCAACATATACACAATGACTCCTAGGGACCACAAGTCGCACGATTCGGTGTAGGACTTTTTGAGGACTTCCGGGGCCACGTAGTAGGATGATCCAACAACCCGACTGAGACGTTGTCCAGGAGTATAGTGTGTAGAGAGTCCAAAGTCAATCAACTTGAGCGAGCTCCAGACATCTTTGCCAGACTCGAGCACCCAATTCTCTAGTTTTAGATCGCGGTGACAAATACTGCGCAAGTGCAAAAAGGAAACGGCCGAAAGCATCTCCGATACCGTTTTGGCTGTTGATGGTAGGTAGGTGAGAGGCAGTCGCGCGTTGGTGAGAGGGATGAGTTGAAAACGAGACCCGGGCGCATTGAATTGGATTTGGGGTCTAGGCAACGTACCAGCGTAAGATTCGGTGACTCCGTGTTTGGGGTGGGTGGTGAGCAAATGGAACAAATCTCCGCCACGACCCAGTTCTGTAATTATGAAAAGTTCGTTATCGACGCAAAAAACGTCGTAGAGGCGAATGACGTTGTCATGCCCGCGCAATTCGCGCAATACGTTCACTTCCTCTTGTAGTTTGGAAATGTACTTGGGATCATTCCGCAACATAACACACTTGCAGGCGAACTTTTTGCGCTTGGAGCGGGTCGAGGAATGACCTTCCGATTCTCCCCGCGATGCGATACAGACTTGTCCGTAGGATCCTTTGCCAATAACGAGATCTCGGTGCAGGAGGTACGCCGGTCGACGGTGGGCAGTGTCTTGCGTGGGTGGGGGCGGTGAATCTGCCGTGACGGCGGGAGGCGGATAGGAAGGTTGAATATTATCCGGCGGCGTGGAGGAATGCGGAGGTGGTGGAAAAGCCGTGAGAGGGGCATTGGTTGCTCCTGCAGCACGCATGTGTGGTTGTCCAAAGACTCCGTTGCTGTGTGAGCGTGGGGACATTCGTGGGCGGCGGTCTCTGGATTCTCTTCTGGGAGACCGGTACGGTGTATCGTCCACCGGTGCGGGAGTTTGTCTAGCGAAATTTGTCACGTGCGAAGGCGGTGCGAGGGAATGTGGATACGTGGGGTGTGTGTACTTGTCGGAATATCTATTCTGCGGAGGCGGCGGCCCGTCCAAGTCCATGGCAACCGTTGCGGGGGCCGACGAATATCCCATCATGGGCTGTTGTTGTTGTTGTTGTTGTTCGACGTGACGGTGCGGATCCGGATACGGCGAGTGGCTGTTCTCTTGCGGTGGATCTGTATTGCCGTTGGATAGATTGCTGTTGTTTTGTCCAAATCCTCGTCGAAGCCACTTGCTCATTGTTTCTCTCTATAGCCGAGCGTGAATGTGAGAATGTCAGCGAGCCTTCCCAGAAGCCAAGATCTTGCGACGGAACCAACCACGAGGAGTCCAAGATGCTAGACTGGGGATGGGGAAGGCAGAGAAGAAGGAGTGCGTGAATATGCGTGTGTGTACACTTGGGATGGAATCCGTAGCGATCAATCAGTCGCTGGAGGAACAACGCACGGCCTCTGGCTAGGTAGGATTTGTATGGACTGATACGTACGGGATCGACAAAAATGACAACGGGATACGCTCCAGACCGATTGCTCCAATCAAACGTCCCCGAAACGGTCTCGCGCAAACACTGCCACTGGGGGAAAGAGTCCGAGCGCAACAGCAACACGGAGGATCCTACGGAACAATCCAACAACCAAAGGATTGATCAAACGACACAGAAGTCGGTAGGAAGCAGCGTGATGCAACAGAGATGGAACCAACACTGCAGTCAAATCACAACGCCTCGCCACAATGGAGAAGCAAAAGTGTAATGCTGCGTTGTGCCGCAATGCCGTGAAGGAAAAGTGTCGGAATCGATCGATCCAAATCCAACCGCAAGGGGCTGTCTTGTGTGTGTACGAGAAAAAACTGTAGAATTCTACCGACGGACGAATCGAAGCGCCAGCCAGACACCGACTTCGCCGAAATGAATGACTTTTTCTGCGAATACGAGTGTACAGCTCTGTACATATATATACATGTGTGAGATTTCGCGAAAATCGCTGCCATTCTAAACGTCTGTCCGTCTGCCCAACAGTTCCCGAACACAAAGGTCGATTCACCGGAGACGAACAACGCTGGTGCGCCCGAATATGGGGCCGCACGCCGAACGCGTTGCGTGGTAGACGAATAGGAAGGCAGGAGGTAGGTAGGTAGGTAGGTAGATAGGGTAGGAGACCCGAAAGCCTAACGTATCGTAACGTGAGAGGAAATTTGGATCCCCCGCGAACGCCAAGCCGGGACGAAAAACACAGGCGTGTTCCCGACGTTCGAGCACCAAAGGGAGGAACACGAGTGGTCGGTCCATCCAATCCAGGAAACGGGGCACAATACGGAACGACCCTACGCCATCCTCTGACAGAACGTACCGTTCAAACGCGATCAATCGAAAGATACCAGTGGCAAGATTCAGAAATGGATACACAGTCACTCACCGGCTGGTTCGTTGAACCCAAGAAAGGCAAGAAAGGATGTTGCTTTGCTGTGTGGAGGATTGTGCGGATGGAAGATTCTGGAAAGTCGCCTCTGCGTTTGGGCGTCGACGTCGTGTTTCCTGTTTGTTAGAAAAAAGTCGGGAGGGACGTAGGTAGGGACAATATGGGTCCCCCTTCTCGGAGGCGTATATGGTATGTATCGTAGGGCAATGCATATGAATGCTATGTACCAGAAAGCGAGGTGGTATAGAAACCGTCCGTCTCGTCTTCTCTTTTCAATTAGAAAACGAAAATTATTCATATAGTATTCCATATGCCACTCCTCCGGGATCGAGTAGTGCCTAAAGTCCGACCAATCCGTTGCGGTCGCTATCGAGGCAGAATAGCGGTTTGTCAGAAAGAGAAATCACGCCGACCGGTCTCGTTTTGGTGTATCATGCGAGACCGTTTGGTAAATTGCTGGATTCGCCAGTTTCCGGTATTTACGAAAAAGGACCAGAATCGATTTCGCCAATTACGCCATTGATGTTTTCTAGCATCCAAGTGTCCTTCGCGAGAGGGGTTCCTCGGGAGAGACTCCGACTCCGGAACGAACCGTGTGTGCCGGGTGTACGAATGTCTGTCGTGGTGTACGTGCAGATCGTCATCGGATGGCCGGGATTGCCCTGTTTCCAGTTTTAGGGTACGCACTGCGTAGAAATGGGTGTGTTCGCTCTACTGTAGCAGAACTACCGAGGAACGCCCATGGAAAGAACGTATGACAGGCAGACAGACGAACAGTCCAATCTATCGTTTCCGGACCCGGACTGTCCGAGTCCCGGACGGATCCACACTGCGATCGATCGATGGACGATCGGTGGGCGGACTGGACCGGACCGACCGCCCGCCTGCCTAGCACCAATGCCAATGCGAGAACTGTTTGGAAACGCGAATCAACGAGTCGTGAAGTGTAAAAGCCCGCGCGAGAAAGGCAGGCGTGAACCCGTGGGGGACGCAAGGAAAATGCACCCAACGCAACACCATGGCGGTACGCACACGCCCAACATCGAAGCAAGCAATGGTCTAGTGCTTGGGACGTTTTCTATTCTTGTGAATAGTAGGTTACCCAGTTGAGTCACAGTCCATTATTGCTGCGTGGTGCGAGGGCACGAGTTTCTCGTTTGACAGTCACTTGCATCGTTGTCTTGGACGTTACTGCTCTCTCGTACTTTCGTTCGTTCGTACCGTAGAAGTGTCGTAGTGTCGTTCTTTCGTCTCGTCTACGCGGGACGCTGTGCACACTCTCGTCATGATTCTGGAATTGGAACAATGGTATTTGGGTTACGCCCAAATCTTGACGGATTGTCGTCACGGTGAGAGCGGCAACGGGTCCGTCCTGATCCTCGCACACTTGGACGTGGACGCCATGGCGAGTGCCCGCATCCTTTCCTACATGCTGCGACAAGACAACGTTCCCTACCAACTCGTCCCCTGTCCTTCTTATTCCAAACTGGAAGCCATTTTAGCGCAAACCGTACCTTTGAGCGGTAGTAGCAGTGACAACGACAACAACGACAACAACAGCGACAACAACCACGTACGCGCCGTGGTTTGTCTCAACGTGGGCGCCACGAGGAATCTCACCGCGCTCTTCGCCAACCAAACCTTGCACGGCACGTCCGTCAAGATCTACGTGTTGGACTGTCGGCGTCCCGTGCACCTTGCCAACGTGCACGCGGTGGAGAACGTCGTGGTCTTTTGGGATTCCGTACAGAACGACGACGTTCCCAGTGACGGGGACGACCTTTCCGGCAACGAAGACTCGCCCGATGAAGAAGAAGAAGAAGAAGCTAGACGAAGACGACGATGATGATGAAGAAGAAGAGTTTCTGGATGACCAAGGCGAACAAGAGTTTCTGTATGACAACGACAACGACGACAACGACAATAACTTGGACACACGAGACGCAACCCCTTCGTCCACTGGCCATGTGGATACCGATACACCGGGGTTACACAGTCCGGGACCTTCCAAGCGAGTCAAAACACACGACCCCACGACAATTGACGATCCCAACGCCATTGACGAATTTCACACTACCGACACCACCGACACTCCTTCGACCCCCACCGCCCACGCGACTCTCACTCCACGCGAACTACACCACGATCGTCGCAACCGACTCCGTCTCTACTACTCCACCGGAACCTTTTACGGATCCCCCGCTTCTTACGTAGCCTACCGCATCGCTACACAGTTGCGCTTTGGCGACGTCGGTGATCTGCTCTGGCTCGCCTGCGTGGGCGTCACGGACGCCTACCTTCACGCAAGGGTCGACGTGGCCGGATACTCCGCCCTCGCCATTGACCTACGCAGCGACTGTCACCGACTATTCCCCAACGACATGTATTCGCGGGTCGGGAACGCTGTCTACGCCGAACACTTGACCACCGGGAACGCTCACGACGAGAACAATCCCGACGACCTTTACCGGAACAACAGCAACAACAAGAGCAGTAACAACCACAATACCAACATTGCCAGCAGCAACAATCCCCACGGACAAACCTTGACCAAGATTGGCTTCAGTGAAAATGGCCGCGTCTTGTCCGAAACCGATTTTCGTTTCTTTTTGCTCAGGCACACATCACTGCTCGACGCCATGATATATTCCGATTTTATTGCCACGCGCTTCCAGCTCTCCACTTCGCAAGGCATGCACAAACTCCAGGAATTGCTCGCCAAAATGGGATATCCCCTGGAAGAATGCAAGCAACCTTTTGCTTTTATGAAGCCTTCGCTCCGACGCCGCTTGCAGTCCCAAATTCGCGAGCACGCGGAAGAATATGGCCTCGAAAATTTTGAATTTACCAGCTTTTTCCGAGTCACGGGCTACCAATCGCTCTTGTCGGCATCCGACACGTCCTACGCCGTCACGGCGTTGCTCGAATGCGACGTTCCCCGCGCCGACGCCACGGAAGACGAACGCACCCGTCAAGCCTTCAACGTAGCCTACGATGCACTAAACTCCAACGCGGCACCGACGGTTGGGTTGCAAGGACTCCTCGGTGCGGAGCAAGGGGCCAACGTGAGCAGTCTCGTCAACGGAGGCAACCTGGGTGCCAGCCACGGTGGCATTGGGGCCGGACTACGACTCGCCATGAGCCTGCAACGAACCATTATGTCGACGGCGGCGTCCCTCATTGAACGTAACGCCCTTACGCGACTGTCGCATTTCCGGTACGCCTACATTAATTGCACCAGTCAAGGCGAGCACGCTATGGGACAGGACGAAGTCGTGCCGGAAGAGCAAACCGGGGGTGGGGACGAAACGCCGGATCGGCATCACGTGTTTGCGAAACCACTGGCACTGACACGCCTTGCGCATTATTTGATGGATTTGCACCGTGAAAACGGTAAATGGACCGGCGCCAAGTCTCGCCCGTTGATCCTCCTGGCCGAGCAACCACGGACGAAATCCTATCTAGTGGTAGGCTTTGAATATCCCGAACTGGCGGGTAGTTTCGTCAAGAATCTTTTCGGAAAGAACTTTGAACTGGCGGCACAGTCCATGAAGGGAACCTTTCGGTTCGACAGCTTTGACAGCAACGTGGTGGAAGTGGCTGCCGTGGATGTACAACGATTCGTCGAGCAGTTACACTATCTGATGGATTCATTGTAACCATGGTGTCAGTCGTCCAAGCGTTGGTGCGTGAGTGTATGACATGCTATGCTACGTAAACACCAGCTAGAGCGACGGCGGTCTATTCGGCAACGGCTCGCTATGTAGTAGTTAAACTAGACGACGTCTGCAACCCGGATCGTACCGTTCACGTCTAAGCTCGACGCCCGACGGCTCAATCACAACACAAGGATCGGGTTAGCATTTGAACGTTTACATGCCGTTCACAATGGCATTCTGAATATCTTCCACATTCACAAATACTTCTTCGGGGGCAAAAGCAGGCATGCGAGAAGATCCCGGGCTAAGAATTTTCATGGGGCTCAACGATCCCTTGGACGCGGTATCGTCCCAGACGGCACGTTTCTTGACTTCGGCCCGGACGCCCAGCAGTAACAGGTCGGCAATACGACCGTTTCGCTCCTGCCTCCATTCGGCTTCCGTATTCGACTTGATCAGCTCACCCAGGTACTGTGGGGTGACACCTTGGGCCGGCATGAGTCCCTTCTCGGACAGTTTTGCCATGAACATGTGTGCAATCTGTAGAGGGGTCGCATCCGGAAACTCGATTCTGGTCAAAAAGTGTCCCTTGAAACCAATGTCGCTAGAGAGTACACGCTGCAGATCCAAGGGTGCACCGGTCAGAATGACCAGTGGGTTTCCGCCGGGGAGTGCTCGGGCAATCTCCCGCAAAGCTGCCGCTCCGTGATCGCGTCCACGCGGACGGGCCGTTGAGGGCAACAAAGTGTACGCTTCGTCGACAAACAAGACCCCTCCGGCGGCACGTTCCAATACTTTTCGTGTCTTGAAGACGGTCCGGGCTTCACTCTTCTTGTCAATGAGATCTTCACGGCCCACTTCGACAAAGTTGAGGCTCTGTATGGCTCCCACGTTACGCAGGATGTTGACCATTTTGCGGGCCACCATGGTCTTGCCGGTTCCTGGGTTTCCGATAAAGGCCAAGTGACGCGGGATTTTGGAGACTTCACCAGTAGCTGCGGCTATTTCAATGGTACGTCGCAGTCCGCGGATTTGGTTTTTGACCGCGCTACATCCAATCACACCGGCCAACGCCACTTCGACCGGATCATCCGGAGGACATAGTGATTCTTCAATAAGCTGTGCATCGATTTCCTCGTCACTGCTCCCGGGAGGAATTGTTTCTTCAACCGAAGCTTTGCGCACCTGTTCCAGCATGGAGTCCAAGTCGGTGACGGCCTTGGGATCAATGCCCGCCGAGTATAAGGCGTGCGGATGATTTTCCTTCATATCCATCAACATGGCGAGCACCATTTCGCGTTCTTCGGTCATGCCATCTCGCTGTTCCATGGA